>NW_020948910.1:11654384-11692568 GCF_900497805.2 Vombatus ursinus | reverse complement strand
AGAAGAAGAAGAAGAAGAAGAAGAAGAAGAAGAAGAAGAAGAAGAAGGAGAAGGAGAAGGAGAAGGAGAAGAAGAAGGAGGAGGAGGAGGAGGAGAAGAAGAAAGAGGAGAAGAAGAAGAAGGAAAAGAAGAAGAAGAAGATGGAGGCCCCATGAGCCTGAGCAGGTGTGAGTATCCACCACACCACCCCCTCCTCCAATAAATCTTCCTTACTCACATTGCTTTGGGCTAATGTTTCCCTGTTTTCATCCTCAATGCCTGTCAAACCCATTTCAAAACAAGGAAATTGCTTCCTCTGTGAGGCAACTCTTTCCAAAAGGCAATTATTCTACAACTTATATAGTCTTAGAGAGTTGCTTGGAGTCCTGAGACGTTAAGTGACTTTCCCAGCATCACATAGATGGTAATATAGTCAGTCAGTTAACCTTAAAACTCTCAATATGCATATGATTGATTTAATGCTTTGCTGACATGGAAAAAAATCGGAGGAATATAAATCTGGTGCTTTCCCTCCCTTATTATCATTAGAGCCCTGTCTTGACTTGCCCTCAGCCATTCTTTTATATCCCCCTCCTTTCTGGTCCAAATGCGGATATTTAATACTATTTATAGGGACAACTCACAGGTATTGTTATTTATAAAACAAATTTATATTGTGTTTTTGGAGTTTTTACAAAACAAACATCTGTTTTGTTTGTTTCTTCTGTTTTTTCTATAGCACCTACCTCCCAGAGTTGTTGTGAAGATAAAATGAAATAATATTTCTTAGGCACTTAGTACAGTGTCTGGCACATAGTAGGTGCTATATAAATGCTAGTTACCATTTTTGCTGTCGTTTTTCAGTCGTGTCCAACTCTTTGTGATTCCATTTGGGGTTTTCTTGGCAAAGACACTGGAGTGGTTTGCCATTCTTTTTTCCAGCTCATTTTACAAATGAGGAAACTAAGGCAAACAGGGTTAAGTAACTTGCCCAGAGTCACATAGCTAGTAAGTAGCTGAGGTCAGATTTGGACTCAGGAAAACTAATCTTCTTGATTTCAGGCCCAGCACTCTATCCACTGTGCCAGCTAGCTGCACTAGTTACCATTTCTCCTCATCCTCTTCCTCCTCCTCCTCCTCCTGATGCAGAGAAAATGTTTTACTTCACATTATTCCTAACCCCCATCCCCATATTCCAACATAATTTACCTCACTATATACATCAACAAAACTCTAGGGCCTCCCCATCTTTCTTCACTGACCCTTTGCCCTATGTTGACTCAAACAATTTCTTACTATTTGATCTCTTGAGTCTATCATTCTCTATCTTACAAGATACTTACCTTCTTAATTTAATTCTACAACCTTTCCAGAACTCCTTTGGACCAGATGGTTTATACCTTGCATGTGCCTTTTTCTCCCCATGATTATTTTTTTGCATTTTTTGTTTATCCACATTTGGCATTTTTACTCTTCCCATATTTATGGCCAGATGGTAAGCATTATCTTAGGTTGTAGAGCCCTAGCTCTTCCTCCTTTCTTTCTACAGCTTATTTGTTTCCCCCAATCCTTCTGGAATCATCTATCCATTTTTCCTGCTGTGGGAGTTCCCCATTTCCTTTCTCCCTTTCTGGATTCTGATTTGTCCTTATTTATAAAAGACCATGGCTGTTATGTGCTACTATAGAAAGCCTACCTCCGACTTGGGAGGCAGTATTGAAAGCACCTGGAATTGGGAACCAGACAACCTGGTTTTATTGTCACTTTTGCTGCTGATACTCTGTGTGACCCTGGGCTGAAAAGGTTATTCTTGGGGCCCCATAGTGGTTCTCTGGGTAAAGTGCCATAGGCAGTAAAAAGCATTCTTTTCAGCCAACCATGGCCATTTGGGTTTTATGGAAGGGGCTTGACCAAACAAAGGTGGTTTTTAAAGAAGCTGCAACCAACTGAGAGGGGAAGTCTGCAAAGAACGACAGAGAAAATGAAGGGAAAGAAAAGAAAAAATTACACATGCCTTCTGCCACACATATGTCTGTCCTTTGAAATTGCTCTCATAGTAGTTTTCTGACCCTAGGAGAGTATTTTCATTTCACTGGGACTCAATTTCCTCAGCTGTAAAATGGGAATAATGGTGATATTCATAACACTTAATTCACAGGGAAGGTTTGAGGAAAGTATTTTGTAAAAACTGCAGAAAATATATATGTGTGAATGTATTTTATAAAGGGAGATATCTGTAGTTGTCCGTATTCATAGTATTAATTATTTGCATATTGATGAAAATCATTTTCTTTAGCAGCTTCATCAATATCACCAGTAAAACACATTCAACATCTAATGGGAAATCAGGATTACCCTCCATTCCTACTAACCCTGATCCCCTATATGCTAAACACCTAGATCACTATCTATATTGACTGAAACATGTTCGACTGGCTATGTGCAGAGGGTTTATGGCAATGGAATACATCACCTAGGTGACACAGTGGATAAAGTCCTGGAATTTGACCCTTAGAAAGTCATTTGACCTGTTTGCTTCAGTTTCCTTATCTATAAAATGAAGATAATAATACATCTACCTCGTAGGGTTATTGTGGGGACAATATAAGATAATATTTGTACGACTCTTTGCAATCTTAAAGAGTATATAAATTAAAGCACTTCAGAAACCTTGACATGCTGTAAAAATACTACCTGTTGTTATTATTATTAATTATCCAATCAACTGGGTGAAGTAGACTAAAGTAGGATTTCAGCTAACAAAATAGTATTATATGGGCTGTTGTTGAGGAGTTGGGCAGGTGCAAAGAGGTGATGCCAAAGTAAACAAGAGCATCCTATAAAAGAGAATCCGTAAATGGTGATAGAGCATGCTAACTGAGCCTAGGGCTCCCTTCACACATAGTGAAGGGAGAGAAGAATCCCCATCATTAGTGGTCATCTCATCCCCAAATCCACATACTAATCATGGAATTATTATCTCTGGCAAGTGTCATTTAAAGGGGAGGCAGTAGAGTCTAATGGGAAGGGAGCTAGATTTGGAGTAAAAGGCTCTGCAGAGATTGCTATGACCAGCTGAATGTCATTCACAGGCATGATCATCAGAAGAACTTGACCAGCTACAGGGAATTCTTTTCTAATATGGCATTATGCCTCATCTGATATTAGCAATTAGAGGTATGTCAAGTAAAGTTTTGGTTTTTATGTCTTTCAAAGCATGTTGCATCATTTTCATGTATGCATGGGAGACACATTGGTGGCACATTACTTGTATGTAGGAACATTTGGAGAAATTTGCCACCAATAGGAATACTGTACTACATTAGCTCTTAGCAAGGCTAGTTCCATGACACTGGCAAATCAATCTCTCAGTTGATAAACATTTATTAAGTATTTACTATGTGCTAGGAGCTGTGCTAAGCACTGGAGATACAAATGAAAACAAACTAGATAGCTCTTGCCCTCAAGGATCTTACACTTTAATGAGTTAGACACTATGTATATAAATAGATAAATACAAGCTACCCGGTTGGTTGTTGTCCTTCATTCTTGAAGAAGACCAAAATGACATCACTATGTGAGGGTCAAGGTAGTATGTCTGACTGTGGCTGATCAGATCATTGCAAGTTGAGAAGGTTCAACCACAGGTAGGGCACAACTAGTCTATGTGAACATTTGGAGTGGAGATGTTTCTAAATGTGTGCACCTCATGTTTCTTTTGGGCTATTGCAATTCTGCTTTGCTCATAGAGCACAGCACCTTCTTTGATGCAGGTATTCCATGCTGGGTGGTCCTGTGCCAGTGTCTCCCATGCCTCACAATCTGTTCCAAAGTTCTTCAGAGAGACCTTGAGAGTGTCCTTATACTGATTCTTCTGACCACCACGTGAGCACCTGCCTTCTGTGAATTCTCCATAAAACGGACTTTTAGGTAAACATACATTTGGCATTCAAACAACATGACCAGCCCATCCGAGTTGCACTCTCTGCAGTAGAGTTTGAATGATTGGCAGTTCAGCTGGGAATGGACCTCAGTGTCTGGTACCTTATTTTGCCAGGTGATCTTCAGAATCTTCCTAAGACAATTCAAATGGAAGTTATTCAGTTTCCTGGCATGGCATTGATATAGGGTCCAGATTTCACAGGCATACAATAATGAAGTCAGTAGACCTCATAGCACAATGGTTTTGTAGACCTTCATTCAGTTTGGCAGGTAGTCTAATACCTCTTTTCTTACACACTTTCCTTTGGAGCTTCCCAAACACTGAGTTGGTTCTGGCAATGCATTTGTCAACTTCATCATCTTTCTGTACATCCCTGGAAAATATACTGCCAAGGTAAGTGAAATTATTTGCAGCATTCCATGTATGGATGGTGTACTGCTGGCTGGTGGAGAATCTGTTTTCTTGGTGTTAATTATTAGGCCAAACTTAGCACAAGCAGTAGAGAATAAATTCACACTTTGTTGCATCTCAGCCTCAGAGGATGCATTGAGTACACAATCATTTGCAAACAAAAAGTCACATACCAACTCTCTCCTCACTTTAGTCTTGGTTTGTAGCCTTTTCAAGGTAAATGATTTACCATTTATGCAGTAACTAACCTTAATGCCATTTTCATCCTTCTTGAAGGCATCCAACAACATTGCTGAAACATCATACTAAAATAAAAAGCATGGGAGCAAGCACACAGTCCTGCTTTACTGCATTGTTGACTGGGAAAGCGTGAGAGCGTCATTCAATATCCCATGCAAGCAAGCAGTCAAGAAACTGACATACATTACTGATGAACTTCTCCAAGCAACCAAATTTTGCCATAATTTTCCACAAGCCCTCACATCTCACAGTATTAAAGGCTTTGGTCAGATTGATGAATGTTTCATATAGACCTCTGTACCTGATACCTAAATAATAAATGAAAGGTAACCTTAGAATGAACAGCTAGGTGTCAAAGGGGATGGAGTGCTGGCCTGGAGTCAGGAAGACTCCTATTCCTGAGTTCAAATCAGACACTTACTAGCTGTGTGATCCTGGGCAGGTCACTTCACCATGTTTGCCTCAGCTGGAGAAAGAAATGGCAAACCACCCCAGTCTCTCTGGAAGAAAATCCCAAATAGGGTCACAAAGAGTCAGACAAGACTGAAACGACTGAACAACCAGAAACCTTAGAATGGAAGGCGTTCATTAAGACATAAATTAAGTTAGCTGAATGTGGTCCAAACCCTTCATTTATCTACCTATCGTATCTTACTTGATGTTAAAAGGCAAAATTGCATAGTATATAAAGAATCCACCCCTTCTCCCACCAACCACCACCACCAAGTGAGAAGGACCTAGATTTAAGTACTGTCTCTGATACATATGGACTATGTGACCCTGGGCAAGTCACTTAACCTCTTAGTGCTCTTGGAAACTCTTTAAGACTTTAAATTGTAGAGAAGGAGACAGTTTGCATTTGTATAGTTTCCTATATAAACAAAATCATAGATCCCCTGATATTGATACTCAGCAGATTCTTAAAGAAAGTAATTTCCATAGTTGTCTCTGTCATGATTTGTATGGTTTTACTTATGTGAGACTCCTTGTTGAAGAAGAGATTTCTTGAGTCTTTATTTTGTTCTACTAAGACATAGTAATGGTCAAACCATAGAAACAGTAAGAGCTCCCATTTTCTACACCTCTCAGTCAGTTGTGTGTTGAGATGTATTCTAGTATAGAAAATTGTTTGCAAAAATCTCCTTATCTCTTTCTCATGTTTTTATCCTGGATGCGCATAAAGATAAATCATTCTCATAAAAGATTTTATAGAGATAAGACAATACATGCATATATTGATAGTTGCTAATGTTTTCTGCTCACCTCTTTCCCTATGAAAATACCATCTGTGGTGTTTGCCTTGTAATTATATTGTATATCCATATATATACACATATATACAAATACATGTATATATGCATATATATGCATGTATAGATACACAATTGCTTATTTGTATATATGCCTGCATGTGTATATATGCATATATGTGTATATATGTAGAAATACATGCATGCAGATATATACATGTAAACAACTGTATACACATACATATATATATATATACAAGCATGTATGCATGTATATACATGTGTGTGTATTGACCCCTAAGATACAATGTACATTCCTAGAGGGAAAGGACTCCTTTATTTTTGACTTTTTATCCCCAGTGACAAGCATAGTGCCTGGCTCACAATAAGCATGCTTGCTGACTGACTAACTTTAATTCAGGCCCTGTCACTTCTTACCTGGGCTATTGAGATGGTTTTCTAATTGATCTACCCTGTCTCAAGTCTCTTTCTACTCCAATTCGTCATCTGTATGGCTGCCAAAGTGATTTTCCTCAAGCATACATCTGACCATGTAGCTCCTGTACTCAAAAGACTCCAGTGGGGGCAGCTAGGTGGCGCTGTGGACAGAGTACCAATCCTGGAGTCAGGAGGACCTGAGTTCAAATCTGACCTCAGACACATGATACTCACAAGCTGTGTGACCCTGGGCAAGTCACTTAACCCCAATTGCCCCACCAAAAAAAAAAAGACTCCAGTGACTTCCTATTGCTTCTGGGATAAAATATAAATTCCTGTTTATATTTCAAGGTCTTCTACAACCTTTCTCCAGCCAACCTATCCAGCTTCATTGTATATTACTCCCCTTTCCACACTCGGTGGTCCAGTCGAACTTTGTCTCTGTTCCTCCCACGTAGCACTCAATCTTCTGACTTCATGCTTTTCCGCTGGTCATCCCTCATACCTACAATATACTCCCTCTTCACCTCCATCTCTCAGAATCCTTCACTTCTTCACATTGCAGCTCAATCACCAGCTTCAACATGAAACCTTTCTTGTTCCTCCCCTCCAAACTTCCTTCCTTCTCCACCTTGTATTTAGCTAGCTTGTATCTATTCTGGGCATACACATATTTGTGCATGTTGTCTCCTCCAATAGGATGAGAGCAGGTATTATTCCATTGTTTTGTCTTTGCAAGCATAGTGCCTAGAACAGTTTCTGGGACACATACAATATTAAGCACTTAGTAAATGTTTGTAGGTTGAGCCTTTTCTTTGATGGTCCACTGGAGAGAGCCCTGAAACTGGAAGAAGGAAGCCCAGAGCTCAGAGTTAGTTCAAATCCTGACTTACTCTCCTACTAGCTCTGAGCAAGTAATGCATTGCCTGCCTCAGTTTCCTCATCAATAAAATGAGGGTGATAACACCAATGTCCCAGGGTTGCTCTGAGGATCAAATGAGACAACAATTTTTTCTTTTAAATTATTTTATTTTTAATTTACAAAATAAAACAAGCATTTCCAGAACATAGTCCAATACAAAAGATGATTGCATATGAAACTGTAAATCTACTATGTACAACTTCCTATTCCTTTTAAATATACAACAAAATTATCATGTAATTTTTTTCTTCTCTCCCCACCCCGACATTAGACACAAATAGGTGTGTGTATGTATGTGTGTGTGCATGTGTATAAAACTATACTATACATACTTTTCTTTTCTTCAGTATTTTTGAGGCCTCCTTTAGCAAGCTGTTGACTTGTTTTTCATGATTTTCTTGCATCACTTTCATTTCCCTTCCCAGTTTTTCCTCTACTTCTCTTACTTGCTTCTCAAAATCATTTTTGAGTTCTTCCATGGCCTGATACTGATTCATATTTTTCTTGGAGGCTTTGGATGTAGGAGCTTTGACTTTATTGTCTTCTGGTTGTATGTTTTGATCTTCTTTGGCATCAAAGAAAGATTCTATAGCCTCACTTTTTTTGCATAGTTTGCTCATGATCCCAGCCAATTTCTTGAGTTTTAAACTCTTTGTTAGGGTAGGGGTCTGCTTCCAGTGTGGAGAATGTACTGTCCCAAGCTTTGGAGGTTTTTGCAGCTGTTTTCAGAGATACTTCTAGGGACCTATAAATTTTCAGTTCTTCCAAGGTGGTATGATCAAGGGCAAGGTGTTTACTCCTTTCCTGGCCTGTGCTCTGTTCTATGAGTGACCAACTCTTTTTTGCCTTGGAGCTGTGAGGAGGATTCCCTCTCCACCACCACTACAAGTTCCATCACGCCAGCACCCCTCATCACTCCAGGACCACCACCCAGAACTGTCTATACATACTTCTATTTATCAATTTTTTCTCTGGATGCATATAGTGTCTTTCTTCATATGTCTTTTATAGTTTATTTGGGTATTTTTAATAGACAAAATAACTTATTTGCTCAAAGTCATTCCTAAAACAATATTGCTGTTACGATATACAATGCTCTCTTGGTTCTGTTCATCTGGCTCTTCTTTATTTTGTTCAAGTCTCTCTGTGTTTTTCTAAAATCATTGAGGTCATCATTTCTTGTAGCACAGTTGTATTCCATCACAACCATATACCACAACTTGTTTAGTCATTCCCCAATCGATGGGCATCCCTGCATTTTTCAGCTCTTTGCCACCTCAAAGAGATCTGCTACAAACATTTGAGACCATACAAGTTCTTCTCCTTTTTCCCTAATCATCTTTGAAAATAGACCAAGTAGCGGCATGAGATAACATTTGTAAAGCATTTGGTAAACTTTAAAGTGCTACATAGATGCTAGATATTAATACTATTAGTAGTTTTCTAAATGATTTTGAACTTTGAACTTACATAAACTATGGCTGCCATATCTCTCCACTTGCAAGGAGATCAAGTATTGATTGACTGAGGCAGCTTGTGATTTCTTTTGGCCTTCTCATCATGGCAACTGTTTTGCAGTGAATAAACTTCTCCAGGAAACAGTAATAGCTAGAGACAGTGCCTTCACTTTTCTCCATTTCCCATTTTGAGAGTTTCACAGAATCTTTAAACACAAGTTGGACTGGGCCTGCTATAATTACAAACACTATCTTTTCGTCATTACATTTCTTCTAATTTGCTGTTTACTTTTACATTTGCTCTAATCTGTTCATCTGCTGCACACAGACACATGATTCTGAATTGGAATTTGTCAATAGCCCTCTGCTAGAGGGCTCTGTTAGAATACAGTGTGTGTGTGTGTGTGTGTGTGTGTGTGTGCGTGTGAGAGAGAGCGAGACAGACAGACAAAGACAGAGACAGAGAGAATTTGCTACTCATCATTGCCAGTGGCTTCTAAGTCCTTCTTGAAGAAGGTATCTGTGATGTATGGGTGTGAGATTTCTGGTTAGGCTTATAAGATTTTGCTTCCTTGATTTATGGGTCCTGAACTGATTTTCTTTTCTCCATTCCTTGTGTTCTTCTTTGCATCAAAGTTGCCAAGTATCAAGGCACATATTAAGTTAATTTTGAGGAGTTTGTTAAATGCTTCATTGAATTTCTCTACTACTTCTTCTTCTACACACTTCATAAAATAATAGAACCAGATAGATGAGATAACCAGCCCCAGGGTCATAGAGCAAGTAAGACATGTTATGAACCCAGGTTTTCCAACACTAAGGCCACTGATCTGTCTGTCCACTTTAACACACTGCCTCTCCTCCCTTCACACAAGAACCACATACTATTTTGGGCCCCATGCATTAAGTTTTTTCAGTGTGATAGATTCTACTGAGAGTTTCACTTTGTTGAAATAACATTTGAGAACCCAGAGTTACCTCCATGCCCCAATGAAACCCCTGAGAAAGACCCTTGTGGACTCTTTGGACTCCCAAGTAACCATGGCAGAAAGGCATTATTTCCAGAAAAGACAGTTCCCTTCTTTTCCTGGGTATGGGATTTTTTTTGAGTGGAATTTATGCCTACATATCTCTCCCTTCACCAAAGGAGGAATGGCAGCTACATTTAAATCTCTTGTTTGCACTTTACTAGCTGTGCATTATAAATGTTTTATGAGTGGCTGAGCTTGCAGCATTACTATTTTATTAGAAGGTTGGATATCTTGTTTTCACAACTGTTAGTAAAGTCATCCTTTCTTTTAAAAAAAGAAAGTTTAATGCTTGTTAGGAAGAGACAGATTGATAACATCTTAATGGTAACTGTTCCAGGGAGTGTTGAGTTTATCTGAGACTTGGGAAATATGGATATCCTTGGTATCCTTGGCACTGTTTGACTTGAAAATAGTTGTCAGAGGGGCCAGGGAGTGATATTTTAAGAATATTATATTCATTTGGTTCATCGTATTTCCTAGAGTTGCAGCTAGTTCAGTACTTTTTGATACCTGACGCAAGATTGATAATATTATACAAAAAAAGCTTTTAATAAACTTCAATGAGTACTAGGGTTCAACCTTCCATCAGTATCTAAATTTATACTTTGATATCTTTTTGAGTTATGCATAAATAGGATTTAAGTGAGGCATAGTTGCATAAAGTTATCAGCCTCACTCTTTCTTCCAGAGTAATTGGAATCCAGTAGCAAGACAAAAGTCAAGGAGACTGGTGATGGCTCGGGATGCAGTGGATGACCTTGGCATTTTCAATGTCTAACCAAGCTCCATAGTGCCTACATCAGCTGCCTTCATGGCCACTGGAACAAATTGTTCTCACCCACCTTTCCATCAGGGAAATCTTCACATGGTTGGGGTAAATGCTCCCCTAACTCACCAATGGAGAACCCTCCACTTGGTTTAGGCCATCTGCTGTAATGGTTTACTGGGGTGTGGCTGCTGTGCTTGCTATAGCTTCTTGGGGGCACGGGTGAGAGTTGGGTGACAATCTTTCAGAGCTTATTTTCTTCTGGCATAGTCTCTGAGAGCCCTGGGCCACCTCTTTGCCAAAATGAACCAACAAAAATGGAATTTGTTGTAGGTTATACAAATTTAAGGGTGGGGGGGGGGAGGAATAAAGCCTAGAAAGTAAGGTTTATTGGTTGCTGATATATTAGAATCAGAAATAAAACTTGGACCATATATTCAAAACTGAGACCTGAATGAATTATAGAACCAAGGAGAATACAAATGCATCTTCCTAACATTATGGAGGGATGGCCAGAATACAGGGTGAAACACAGGTTTAGTGGAATGATGCTGGAGAAGGAAGTTAAGCACTGCATTTGTCCAGTCAGTTGTTATGGATATATATTGGGTTCTTGTTTGCCAAGTTTGGTTTGCCAAGTATAGCTTGAGAAAGAAGATCCCATAATCATTGCCCCCCCAAAATTGGTTGAAAACATTTAAAAAATCCATTCATTTCTCATTTTGTATTTAAGTTTAAAGTTAATAAAAAATTACATTAAAAAATACATTAATCATTCATCAGAAAGCTATAGATGAGATGACCTCTAATACTATCAAGTCATACAAGTCTATGGTCCCTTCATGACTTCATAAAACTATCACATAATAAATTTATATTAACTTAGAGAGTTTAAAACACATTGGGGAGACATGAGCAAATTGTACTTTTCATGTACTTTCTTGGAAATATTAGAAATGAACTGATCAGGTCAGAGCTGAATAACCAATAGACTATTGGCCTTGAAACTAGGAAGACTGGGATCCAAGTCCCACTTCTGATACATGTTGACTACGTGGTCTTGGCCAAGTCACCTAAACTCTCAGTGCTCTAGGCAATTCTCTAAGATTTTAAGTTACAAATGAGGCACTAACCTGCATTGTGGAGGGAGTTTCCTCACCCAGGAGTCCCCATTCCAATGAAATTATGGCTATCGTTCCTGTCCCCATCTCTGTGACTGAATACCTGACATAACTGTAGCATACTCACAATGGAATCCTTACCTGGTCACATTTAATTCAATCTAATGCAGCAAATACTTACTAAGTACTTATTACATCAAAATCACTGTGTTAGCCTTTAGAGATACAAAGGGGAAAAAAATCCAAAATACGTTCTACCCAGAAGTAATTTATATTTTACTGAGAAAACATGGCATGTACAAGAGATTAATACAATTCAAGGTAGTGTATGATGAGAGGCAAAGGAAAGATCAAAGGACTCTAATGATATTTTGGAAGATGGGGAAACTATCATCTCTGGGGATCAGAGAAAGCTTCATGGAGAGGGGCAGTAAGTGGACTGAGCATAGAGATTCTGAAAGGCATAGATAAGAGAGCATATGAGAGATGATCTATGCAAAAGCAGAGGCGGCAGATGGAATGTGAAGGAAAGAGCTAATGGCCAAATTTGGATGGAACATAAAAGTATATGAAGGGAAGTAATGTGAAATGAAGCTGGAAAGGTAGGTTAAAGGCAGACTATGGAAGACTTTTGATGCTAGGATAAGGAGTTTTGTATTCTATCTCAGTGGCAAAAGGAAATCACTGAAGGATTCTGAGTAGGGAAGTAATGGTACTCAGATCTATGCTTTGGGAAGATTATTTTGGTGGTAGGATGGAGAATGGATTTGAGAGAGAAAAGATTAGAAACTGCTTAGGAGGCTATTACAGCAGCCCAGCTGAGTAGTGATGAAGACCTGAATTAGGGTGAAAACAATGTAAATAGAGAGGAGACAAATGTTAGGGATATTCTAGTTAGAGTCAAAAGGAATTGAGAACTGATTAATCTATCAAAAAGAATTAAATGTATACTATATGTCAGGTACTGCTAAGCACTGTGAATACAAAGAGAAGTATATTAAAAAAACAAAACAAAACAAAGCAACAGTACCTGCCCTCAAGGAGTTCACATTGTAATAGGGATTACCACTTGTAAATAGCTAGATCTATATAAGATATATACAAAATGGTTGGGAGGTCATCTCAGAGGAGAAGGCACTAACGTCTAGGAAGGCCTTCTTTGAAGAAGGAGGATAAAGAAATTTAGACCCAGATTGAAACAAACCCATGAAATTAAGGAGTGGAGGTGAGGAGGGGAACATTGCAGGTTTGGGATTAGTCCATGCAAAAGCATGGAGATGGATTGCTGTGTGTGAGAAACAGCAAATTGGCCAGTGCTGCTAGACCATCAAGGGCATAGTAGAGGGTAGAATATAAGAAGATTGGCAAGGTAAGATAAGACCAGGCTGTGAAGAGCTTTAAATGACAAACTGGTTTTATATTTGACACTGGAGATAATAGGGAATTACTGGTATTAATTGAGAGGAAGTGGGTAGAGAGTGACATGGTCACTGGGTTTTAGGAAAGTCACTTTGGCAGCCATTGGCTGATTGAAGGATAAACCTTGGCCCAATGGTCTTTAAAAAAAGAAACTTGCCAATTCTGAAGTCAATCAAGATAGGAGGAGCTCTATCTGTCAAAAATTCACCTGTGGTAATCAAGAACTAAGCCTGCTGTGGAGGAAGAACCCAGCTATTGGGAGGGAATTGTTTTTTGCCTCTTGAGCCTCTTCCAGAGTGCATCAGGGATGTGGGTTTAGGGGGACAAATTTTCTTCTCATCCTCTTCCCTGCCATTGCCAATGGCATTTTGCAGCTGAGTAAATTTGTCAATAGGAGACTTTGCAGGTAGCAGAGAGCAATTCTAGGAAGTCGAGGCTCAGAGTAGATATGCTGTACCAAATGAGAAGTTAGCTCAAGAAGTCCAGTGGGGCAACCCATGGAACAAAGAAGCTGTAACCAAGACACTATGGGAATGGAAAGACCATCAGGGTCCCATAGCGCTGCCTGAGAGTTGCCTTGGCCAGGGATGTGTCTCTCCACTTGTGAACTCTATTTATGTGCCCGCTCTAATCAAATAGGCTGTGTGTATTTTGGGCAGGGTATGCCCCAGATTTAAGGGGGAGATGTTTTGTAGCTCCTTTCTTAGTATGCCATTTCAGTAAATGCCTTTATTTGTATACACTATATAAATATTAAAGGTAAAGACATTGGTAAGTGCTTATAAGCCATAATTTTGAGGGTGAAGACACAAAGAGAACCTTGGGCTTGGGATATTGACTTTGGAGAACTAAAGCCATGAAAGAAAGTTGGGGTGGGTAGCCCAGGGAGAGCACTATATATGAATATTATTTATGGGGTGGTACTTTCAGGCCTGGACATCTGAGACAGAGCACAATTTACTACTCCTATGAAAGGTTGCTTCACAACCCCTAACACTTTGATGCCCATCCTCCACCCCACCACCAAATAATCTTCCCAAAGCATGTATCTGAGCACATTACTTCCCTACTCAGAACCCTTCAATGATTTCAGCTCTGGTGGTTCATTCGTTAGAGAAACTTCCTCTGTAAAATATGATTAAGTCATAATTTTTAGAAAAGAAATGGGTTCAGACAGTGAGAGAGCATTCTGAAGGTCGCATAACCCCACATTCATTTCTCATGGAGTACTTGAAGTGAGGGCCATCTCTGAGTCTCTTGTTAATGAGGCCTTCCATAGCCCCTGAGGATGTGCACCTGATCTAAATGTCTCCAAAGCTATGCCATTTTATAGAAAGCTAACTATACGACAGATGGACAAGTGGCCCATTATGGGCTCTGGACTGTCGGTCCACCCTTCACATGGCAGCAATCTGATTTGCTCCTACAAAGCATCCCAGGCCCTCGGTGGTCAATAATGCACTTGGCTGGTACATGAAAGGTTATGTGGGGCAGTGTTAATACTCTACTTGCTGCAATCCTGTCTGCAGACACAGGGCCTGTGTCACAGTCCTCCTATAGAAGCTAAGCATAATAACCAGTGGACCCAAATGCAGCCTAAAGGAGGCTAGCTTTATTTATCACGCTGCCTGGCACTGGTTTGTTTGTGGATTCATTTCAGAGTTAGTGTTAGGATAATTTTGATAATAGTTCCTAGCACATGGTAAACATCCAGTAGATCAGAGTTTCTTTACCTGAGCTTAAATTTTTTTTTCTTGGTATCTGTGTCTCATCAGAATTGGTTCCTTTGTAATTCTATACATTTTATCTTATGCATTTGAAAAACATTATTCTGAGAAGGGGTCCACAGGCTTCACCAGGCTGCCAAAGGGGTCTATGACACAAAAAGGGGTAAAAACCCCTGCAACAGATATTTGTTGATTGATTAATCCCTCTATTCAGATGGTTCAGATGAAAACATATGTCCCAAATGAAGCAATATCAATGCAATCAAAAGACCAATTTTTCCTGGAGTCAGAAGACTTGAGCTTTAATTTTCACCTGGTCACCTTAGGGAAATTATGACTTTTCTATGCCTCAGTTTCCTCATCTGTAAAATGAGGAGCCTTTCTGAGGGCTCTTCTATTTCTAAATTGGTGATCCAAGCAATATTTACAGAGAAACAATGTGGTGACATGGGAAAAAATATTGAGATGGAGTCCTATGACCATACTTCACCCAGCTCTGCCATCTGCTACAAATGTAACCTTAGGTAAGTCACCTAACTTCCCTAGGCCTTACTTTCTTCATTTGTAAAATGAAGGAATTTGACAAGATGATCTCTGAGGTCTTTTTGAGCTTTAAATCTTTGGCCTTCTTAGAAAATAAGGGCATGGAAGCAGTCTGTACATAACAGAATCACAGTTTCACATACAATCCTCTTTGTGTTCCACTGTTTATGTGGAAATGCCCATTTTTATGTTAAGTTCAAAATAAAATAAAATTTTAAAATCTGAGCATGAAATGAGTTATTTTTCATTAACATTTATATAGAATGCAAATTTAAATAGAATTTGTTATAAAGAAAATTCTTTTTTTTCCCCTGTAAGGAAAGAATGTCTCCTTTGGTAGAAATGAAATTAATCTACAGACTGCTCACCAGTGTGTCTTTCGCCTTGTCTTTTGTTTACCTATGTTTAGTCAGTGTGCTTGGAAGGGTGTGTTATTAATAATAAAATTTGTTACTCCAAATTGAAGTAGCTTTGGGAAGGGATGGGCTGGTAAATGTTTAATAGCTGGCTCTCTGAGGAAAAATGGAATCATGATACGTGTTTAAATTTAACATACATTATCAACATATTTTACATCACTTTTTTCCCTTTTTTTTTTTTTTGAGGCAATTATAGTTAAATGACTTGTCCAGGGTCAGGTAGCTAGTAAATATCTGAGGCTGGATTTGAACTTAGATCCTCCTGACTCCAGGGACAGTACACTATCCACTCTGCCATCTAGCTGCCCCTTTCCATTTAGTTTTTTTTTTTAAGTCTAAACAATCAATAAAATAATAAATCAACCCCTGATTTTTAGCATTTGCCAATTTCTGAATTATAAATCTCACAATGAAAATTTAACAAGTAGCCCTCAAGTTTGTTCAAGTTGACTCCAGCACACCCCTGGATATGGAGATCTGGAAAACAGACAACAATCAGATTCTGCTCCAAATAGGACTTATATGTTGTTGATATTCTGGAGTCAAGAACAGAACTCTAGAATTCTAGCCTTTAATCTGAGCCAGTCCTAATCTTAGTCCTAATTCCTTAGTCCTAATCTCTAAGTCCCAACTTGACCAACCTCTGAATGCCTTCATCTCTCCCGTCCGTTAGGACCTCGGATCTCTTTGCCTTCTTCCAGTCCCAAGTCCTCAGTGTTGGATAAGGGGAGCACTCAGAAGTAGCCCATCTTTGTCTGTAGAACGGCAGATTAGCTTTCATCAGTCTGCTGGGTATTGACTCAAAAGGGGCAGCTACACCATGAATACACAGTCCAAACTGTATCTGAACCTCCAGGCAACCAACCCCACATGTGGTCATCTAGCCTTTGCGTGAAAACCTCCAAGGAGGAGGAAACTCCTGACTCCCAAGGTGGCCTTTTCACTTTCAGATAACTTTTTATTGTTACCAAGCTCTTCCTTTTAGATGATCTAAGCATAGGACTCTGCAAATTCCGTTCATTGTGCCTAGTTCTGACTTTAGGAGTTCAAGTAGAACAAGTTTAATCTTTTTTTCCCTCTGACAACCTTTCAAATATTTGATGACAGCCATCACATGCCCCTCAATTCTTCTCTTCCCCAGTCCTCTTAACTGATCCTCCATAGGTTATGATCACTTGATCTTTCTTTGGTCTGCTGGTTATATTTTCTCCCCCTATTACTTCTTAATTTACTTTGGGCCTAGAGTCAGGAAGGCCTGAGTTCAAATCTGGCCTCAGACATTTACTAGCTATGTGACCCTAGGCAAGTCACTTAAATCTGTCTCAGTTTCCTCATTTGTAAAATGAGCTAGAGAAGGAAACGGCAAGTTTCCTTTGAGTGTCTTTGCCAAGAAAATCCCAAATGGAGTCATGAAGAGTATGACATGGGGTCAGTGAGGTGGCGCAGTGGATAAATCTCCAGCCTTGGAGGACCTGAATTCAAATCTGGCCTCAGACACTTGACACTTACTAGCTATGCGACCCTGGGCAAGTCATTTAACCCTGATTGCCTCAACAAAAAAGAAAGAGTCCAACATGACTGAAAAATGACTCAATAACAATATACTGTATATTGATTAATGTGTTGTCCTCGCCACCTTCCATCCCTAGAATACAAGATCCTTGAGGTTGGGGAATAGTTGAAGCTTTCTTTTTATCTTTGTATTCCCAGTGGCTTGTGTTGGCATGCATGGCACACCCAGCCTATTCTCTAAACACACCCATGGTACCTTGCATAAAGCAGGAAATGAATAAAAACCTGTTGAATGAATGACTGGCCTCCAGGTCATTCCTTGAAGAAGAATCGCTTTGAAGAGGAGTCTTTCTGGTTGCCTTTCTCAGAGTTCTCCAGTTTATCAATTTCCTTCTTAAAATATGTCACCCACACGTGAACAGCAAACTCCAGAAGTGGTCCAAGCAAGGACAAACCAACCATTTTCAAAATGTGGCTAGTATGGAATAGGAATACTGTAAGAGATACTAACATGAACACATAGCATGCATAAGAATTGAAATCATTGTTATCTCTCACAAACAAAAGGTCTCAACGAAGCCTCTAGGAAACTGTGAAAGCTTACACTTTTGGGAAAACTTTCACACCCCTCAGAACTTTCTGTTTTTTTTTTTTTAAATTATTATCATTCCATCCAAAAGTGCTAGCAGAATAGCTGTTCTTTTAGGAAGCAGGAGACTTTGTAAATTGCCTGGGGAGAATAACTGATCTCTCTGAATCACCAGTATGTTACAGAAGACAACAGCTTACAGTCACATCCCTTTGCATACTCATTTGACCCAAACCTCTGAGGCATTTCAGGTTTAGCTACTGCAAATAGAAAAACATAACAAGGTCCACAGATCAGTTAAACACTACCATTTCTCACTCTGCTGATCTGCAAAGCCATGTAATTTACACAAAAACCCCTGCAGTGTCACCTCATTTAAAAAAAAAAAACTTTAGCAAGCTGAAATCTTGAAGGACACTTTACTGGATTAAATAAATGCATATATTAAATATAGTATATAACAGACTATACATTTATGTATCACACTATAAATTTACTATACTAGTATATACTGTACTTTATATTTACATATATAGCATATGCATATATGATATAACTACCAAACAACTATGTATGACTTTTATAATAATTTGATTTCATTTAATTGCTGGTTCATAGAATTCAGTAATATGAACAACTATTACTAGGGTGACAGAAAGGAAGGTAGATGAATGATAGATATAGGAAGACAATGAGTCTCCTGTCTCTGATGTTAATTAGTAAGTCCACTCTATATATTCCATCTGTTCACAAACTATGACCCCAACATGCATGCTGCTTGGAAAAAAGAGACCAAAATATATAACTACATAATAATTGTCAAGGTTCAGGAATACTTTTTGAATTTTGGTACAAGAATCCAACCTTAGTATAAAGTTCATTTATCTCTGAAACTAACTTTTTTATAAAGAGGGAACATATGACATCATTAACAGTGGATATGTTTCTATTATTTTTTAAAGTACTATCTTTCATCCAAATTAAACATTAGTTGTTTACAGGCAAGGCAATTTCAGGCAACTACTGACTTGTTTATTTAGATAGTCAAAATGTGTACATTACTGTCCTTGCCCAAAATCATGAGGAGTATTCAGAGTAAGATTGGCTCATGGATTGAGTATTTTAAAACTCAAAAATATTCTTGATATTTTCAATAATAATCAGAATTTACTGTAGCCATTGCAATAAAAGCATCTTGACTTACACTAGTAGGTATAGTCTGGGTTTCGAGAATACCTGATATAATCACAGGATGAAGGTTTCTGGGAAAGTCCCATGTAGAGATAACACCTACTTTGTAGTAACTTTCACTTAGTTAAAGCTCTAATATCCTCACTCCCTAAAGACAGAGAGAGTATCAGAGGTTTGTAAACACGCTTTTATTTTTAAAAAAAAGTGACAGGAATTGGCCAAGGGAAAAGGAAAAGTAGAGATGATAAAATATGCAACATGGAAAACATTTTTAGTAAGTAATCATAAAAAGACTTTTACTGTTGCTATTAGTAAACCAAAAGTATCTATGTAGTATATTGATTATGGAGCATTTATCTATAACTTGTCTGTGATTGAAAAATAATAATAATGACAACAGACTAAATGGACTGGCTATTTCACACTCCAAAGCAGAATGGAAAAGGTTGTGTGAGGCAGGCAGGGGTGAGTGTCATGCTTCTTTAAGAGGTCTTCCACTGGACCTGAAGGCTAGGCCTAATTGGACAAGCTTGCAGCTGAGCCACATTTGGGTGGCTCTCTCAACCCTTATGATTAAGTGGAAAAAAGCCAGCTGGGTTTCCAGGATGTCGGTGTAGAAGAAGCTGCCTCAGCTGGGAGGAATCGAGCTGATGATCTACAGTGCTGGGGAAAACCTGCAGTGACCCTCTATATCTTTGGCCCATGAGGGGAAGTTATCAGGAAGGGAGGAGACTTCTGACTCTTGTCCCTCAGAGAAAGGGTGATTCTTTGACTTTAAATCCGTCCCTTCCTTGACACTTTCATTGCTCCCACCTAGTTTGATGTTTGATACCTAGTTAATGAAGCCCAGCTTCATTAACACTCACTTATTAGAATAGCCTCCCAATCAACAAGTATTTATTAAGTGCCTACTATGTGCCAAGCACTGTACTAAGCAAGGAAGTATAAAGGCAAAAATGGAATAATCCCTGCCCTCAAGGAGTAGGAATTCTGGGACCTACGGCTAATTCATTTGACTAAATGTACAGAGTGGCACAGTGGATAGAGTGCTGGGCCTGGAGTTAGGAAGACTCATCTTCTCGAGTTCAAATCTGGCCTCAGTCATTTACTAGCTATGTGACCCTGGGTAAGTCACTTCACTCTGTTTGCCTCAGTTTCCTCATCTGTAAAGTGAGCTGGAGAAGGAAATGGAAAATCACTCCAGTATCTTTGCCAAGAAAACCCCAAATGGGGTCACAAAGAGTGGGACATGACTGAAAAACAACTGAACCATAAACAGGCAAAGAGAGACTCTGTGACAACCTAAGGTTGTTGATGGAGAGGTTGGTCAGTTCATGCCACCATTACCACTTAGTACAACAGGCTAAGGGGCATATTGTGGGCAGTGAAGTCAGGCTTCCACAAGAGATTCTTGATGGAAACCTGAGGTGGGGGTAGCATGAGGACTAGTGAAAGAGTAGGAGGAAGTAACCAAGTGATTGGCTAAGGACTATGAGGTCTGCTATAGAAAGGAAGTACTGCTCCCCTCCCATGTCTGTACCCTGGGGCAAAGCCCCAGTCAACTCACTAGTAACTTTGTATCTCTCCTTGTTCCAAAATGGAAGCTGTTAATAATATGATATGGTAATGTAATAATAATGGTAACATAATAACAATATAGTATGGTAATGGAGGCTGAAAAAGGAACTCCAGTGGGCTCATTTTGAAATCAATCTTAAAAGTAGAAGTGGCTAGCCATCTTGATCTCATCTTAAATTCTAAGAGACATGAATTTTCAAACAAAATTGATGTTCGAATGGCCATTCTAGGCTTTACAACAGTCAACTCTTACTTCAAGTATAGTGGGGTCAATCCCCACTGTAACTTCGTAAACCTGAGAGAAAATGAATCAAAGAAGACTCTAAGTTTTCATTGCTAAGAGACAAAAGACTGTATTTCTTTTCTTTTTTTAATATAATATTTTATTTTTACCCCAGTTACATGTTAAAACAGTTTAAAATATTTTTTAAAAAAGTTTTGAGTTCTAAATTCTATCCTTTCCTCCTCTCCCCCCCACCCCGAGATGGTAAGCAATCTGATACAGTTTATACATGTACAATTACATAAAACATTTCCATATTAGTCATTTTGTACAAGAAGACTCAAATTTTAAAAAAAAGGAATGAGAGAGAAAGAAAGAAAGTGAAAAATAGTGAGCTTCAGTCTGCCTTCAGTATCAGTTCTTTCTCTGGAGTATTTCTCTGGCTGTATTTCTTATCACTTTTGTAATAGGCAAGGTTTTTGATCAAACCTGCTCTTCCTCCTGACTTCCTTATTTCTGATGACCATAGTCATCCAGATTTAAAACCTTGTCATTTTCACACTTCCCTCCCTCCCAGCTTCCACCTTTATTCAATTACTTAGTGCAATAATAACTTCATCCTTACCCATCCTAATCCCATCTTCTTCTTCTGAGAGAATTCTCTGGCAGTATGAAGGAACTCCTTCTCTTCCACTCTTGCCTGGTCACATCTTTTTGTAGCGGAGCCAGGATTCAGTCCCAGATCTTATTCAAAATCCACCATTCATTCCATTGCCAAATTGCTCTTCTCCTTGACTGAATGAACTAAATAGCAAAAGAGAACTGAAATGAGGAAGAGGGTGTTGAAAATAGAGGAGCCCATGGGAAAAGGATTGGGAGTACACTGGAGTCATAATTTTGCCAGCCATGTTTTAAAGAACCATAGATGAAAAGTGCTTCCTAAATACAAAAATATTACTAATCAGCTTCTGATTTAATTTAGTTTAATTGTAGTGATTTTAACCGATGCAAATCTAGTTGTAATAGTATCAAGTACATAATGTTTCATGTAAAATAATAACAATAAAAAAATTGAAGGACTGAGTCAACTAGAAGACCTATTAGGTCCTTTCCAAATCTAAAACTGTGATCCTCTTATTTGTATAACTACATATTATATATTTGTGTGGATATGTATGTGTGTATACATACATGTGCAAACACACATGGAGTGCCCCCTTCTAGTACCCTACCAGGTTAACACAGAATGGACACAGAACAATTTTAACCTGTTGTCTCTTGTGTTCTTTTTCATATTGTATGATGGCCAACAGATAACAATCACTTCTCCTAAACTCATACAGACAGCTAGGTGGTATAGTGGGTAAAGCACTGTGCCTAGAGATTCTGAGAAGAGCTGAGTTCAAATGCAGCCTCAGACACTTAATAGCTTTGTGACCCTGAGCAAATCATTTAACCTTGCCCTGGTTTCCTCAACTGTAAAATGGGGATAATAACAGCACCTACTTATTAAGGTTGTTGTGAGGATCAAATGAGGTAATATTTGTAAATTGCTTAGCATGGTGCCTGGCGTTACATAAAAAGTGCTATATGGATGCTTATTCCCTTCCTCTCACAAAACTTTATAAGTAGAAGAGACCTAATCTAGTCCACTCATTTTTCTTGTCTAGATGAAGAACCAAAGCACAAAGAAGTTATGAACTTCTGAAAGTCATATGGTTACTTAGAGGCAAAGCTAAAGCATGAACTTCCCTGTTTCTGCTCTAAAGCCTTTCGTCTCTCATTGCTGTGCCTTCATTCAATCGTCTGCGTGCGCACGCGCGCACACACACACACGCACACTTTTTTTTTCCTGAAAAAGAAATGCTGAAAATTCAATCGTCAACTCAATTTGGTTGTGAGAAAAGCACTTTGTAAACCTTACAATGTTATATAAATATTAGCTATTATTTCTCTCTCTGAGTTCCGCATAAAATAATGTTGATACTCTAAAAATGATTTCTAAGATCTCTTCCAATTCTCAACAAACTGGGATTTGATGAGCCTGTATCTGGCATGCGGGAGCACACATTTGTTCTTTCACTAGCTTGTACTGCCCTCTTCTGGCCGGTTTCTGAGAGGCACGAATAGGTATCCATACCAAACCTACACTTTGAAAGTGACAAGGGATGTATTATGTATCTCCAGCAGCAAGTGATACACTGATAAATGGAGAAACAATATTGATATATTCTAGATAACAATCTTCCTTTGATTTTTTTTGTGCTTTTTTTTAATGTGGTTCATAATTACACAGGAATTCCTCTGTTATGCCTCCCTCTGTATGTGGAATACTGCTAGCAGCCATATCTTCTCTGTTATGCTCTTGTTTATTGCTACAGTGCCAAACACAAAGCCCTTTGGGAGGGTGATAGAACCATTTTGAGTCTGATTCTTAATAAGTCTTGATTCAAGATGTAAATTAGCCACTGAGTATAAATCTTATGTATTTGTTTGTTTAGGATCTGTGATTTCACTGGCATAAGAAACTTTTGGGAAAGAAACTCCTTCTATCAATGCATAACTTCATTTGTTTTGCAATTTATAGTCTTGCAAAGTTGCCTAGAGCAATGACAGGTTAAGTGATTTGTCCAAGGCCACAGCGCCAATATGTACCAGGAATGGGACTAATAGCACCACTACTGCCACTACTATCACCAGCAATAGCTAACAGAGCACTCTACCTATATTATCTCATTTGATTCTTATATCAGCACTGGGAGGTAGGTGCTCTTATTATTTCTATTTTACAGATGAGGAAACTGAGGCAAAGAGAAGTTAAGTTACTTGCCAAGGGCCCTACAGCTAAAAAGTCTGAGGCATGATTCAAACTCAGGTCTTCTTAATTAAGTGCAGCTCTCTATGTACCTCATTACCTAGCTGCTTTATATCACACAGCAGCTTAACCATGAATTGGGAGCTTTAAAAAGAGGGTGTATTATTAAGTCCTCGATATGAGCTAAACTTGAAGAAAATCTAGGCAAGTCTAAAGTCACAAGAAACTATTACACAGTAGCCTGCAAACTCAAAATGAGTCAACAAAATGATATGACAGTTAAATAAACAAATAGACAAATAAATGAATGAGTAAATAAATGAATGAATGAACAGATAAATGAACAAATAAGCTAATAGGATCATATCTTAGGCCAAATTTATAGGAGCATAGTATTTATAAGAAGGCTACAATCTGGACTCTTCATCATGCCCCAGAGATCTTGCAAAATCATTTCAGCCCTGAAATTCACACCTCAGAAGAACTTTACACTCTGTCTTCTTCTGATTATCTGCCTTCTCCCAAAATCTTCTTTTAAAGAGGGTACCCAGACCACCCATCTCTTCACTTCTTGCCAGTCTACAATTTAGACTTCTTCCATCATGCTCCCATACCTGGTATCATCCTGATCTATATCTGGCCACTAGACCCAGATGGCTCTGGAGGAGTAAGTGAGGCTGGTGATCTTGCACAGCCCTCCCTCACTTCAATCCATTTGCAAGTCATGACATCACCTGATGTCATGTTTCTCAAAGAGAACAACAACAATACCTGGTATCTTCCCTTCCCCCATCCCTTTTCAATCCCTTTAATCTTCTTTTCATGTGTTGTCTTTCTCCATCAGAATGGAAGTTCCTTGAGGGCAGTGACTATCTTTCTTTTTGCTTGTATTTGTATTCCCAGCCCTTAGCACAATTTTTGGCCCAAAATAAGCACTTCAGAATGCTTGTTAACTTGACTTAGGGAGTTGGTAGTCAGGTTTTCTGCTCAGGTCAAACCCCATCTGGAATACTGTGTTCAATTATGGGTTCCATATTCTAGGAAAGAGGTCGACAAGTTGGGAACACATCCAAAGAAGTCTGAACAGGATGGTGAAGGAATTAGAAATCAGCTCTTGCTGGGATTGGAACAGATTGAAGGAACTGGGAGTTGTTATTTCATTGAGAGAAGAAATTGATTAAGGAGAATATGATAGCTGTGCTCAGGTGTTGGATAGCTATCACATACTTATTTTCATTCTACTTGGACCCAGAAGGCATGAAGTATCACTTTAATAGGGTGGAGTTGGGGAATTGAGGAAACTATAAGATTTAATATCATACAGCAGCTTAACCATGAATTGGGAACTTTAAAAAGAGGGTGTATTATTAAATCCTTGATGTGACCTAAACTTGAAGAAAATCTAGGCAAGTCTCAAGTCACAAGAAACTATTACACAGTAGCCTGCAAACTCAAAATGAGTTTGGAATAAGGAAGGAAATTACAGAGAGGCAGCTTGGAAGTGAGTCAGATGAAAGCAAAAAGAATGGCCTCAGAAAGTACTGGGCTCCCCCACAGCTAGAAGTCTTCAAGTGAAGACTGGATAGTTATTTACTGGGATATTGATGATGGATACTTGTTCAGGTATGGGTTAAATGACCTGGCCTCCCAAGTAGCCTGCAGCATTATGGAGGACACTCTGGCATGTGAACAAGCAGGGCAGATAGTCACCCTACTTTCTGGAGATCTGTTCAGTGGTAACCCTTGCCCACGGGAAAAAGACTGAATTAATAAGTACTTGAGATTCTAAACAGGTAAGAAGTTCCTCTTTTCAGCTCAATAATTCTGTGATTGCTGAATGTTATCCTGTTGTCCTTAGCCAGTTATCAATCAATCAGCAAGCATCTATTAAGTGTTTACTATATGCCAGGCACAGTGTTGAGTGCTGGGGATACAAAGAAAAGCAAAAATCACAGAAATAGAATCTTCCCTCAAGTAGCTTATAAATGAGTAATAGCCAATTCAGATTCAGCTACATGACTGGATTTTCACTGGAAAAGTAGAGTGTGTATAATGAGTTAAATACAACAGCAACCTACTTTCACTTAAATTATATAATTGCTGGAAATCTGTTTAATGAAGACCTGGATCTAGGATCATAGATGTCAGACTTGAAAGGAGAGTAAAGGTAATCTAGTCCAACCCCCTTATTTGACAAATGAGAAAATTGAGGCAAATTCTGATAGTTGAGGCAGTTTCAGAGGGTGAAGACAATAAGTTGGACAAATGTATACCAAGTATACATGGTTCAAGGCACCAAGGAAAGGAAATCTTATAGTTTCCTCAATTCCCCAACCCCACCCTATTAAAGTGATACTTCATTTATTTATCCATTCATTAAGTTTTCATTCATTCATTCATTCAATAAATATTTAGAGGACTTGTTCTGGATGATGCCAGGCTGGGGATATAGGATATCCCACAAGCAAATAAAATGAGCCGATCTGGAGCATTTCCACTTCTGATTTTTTTCTCCTCTGTGGTGAAGTTCTTAAACTCTGTGTGTGTGTGTGTGTGTGTGTGTGTGTGTGTGTGTGTGTGTGTGATGGACCCCTTTGGCAATCTGGTGAAGCCTCTGGACTTCTCAGAATAATGCTTTTAAATGCATAGAATAAAATATATAGGATTACAAAGGAAATCAATTATTTTGAAATACATCTATCAAATTATTAAAAAAAAAAAAACACGTTCCTGGACCCCATGTTAAGAACCTTTCCTTTAAACTAGTTACATCTGACATTTCTACAGCACTTTAAGATTTCAGAAGTCTTTACACACATGACTTCATTTGAGCCTTGCAACAACCCTGTAAGGTAGTTTGATAGGCTTAATTATCCCCATTTTACAGATAAGGAAACTGAGTATCTCAAAGAGATATTATAACTAACACACTGATGTCACACAACTATAAGCCAATAAGATTGTATCTTGCAATCTGGACTCCTTCATCATGCCCCTGGGAACTTACAGAATCATGTCAGGAGTCAGGATTAAAATTTAACTCCAAGTAGATCATTCTTTCCACAGTGCTAAGCCACCTTTCCTGGTGATAGAGATAAAAACATCTCATTCACATAGTGTTTTATGGTTTATAAGACACTTTCTTAAAATAAGTCTTTAAAGGGGAAGAGGGAATAAATAGTTCAGACATTATTGTTCCCATTTCACAGATAGGGAATCTGAGGCTCAGAGGTTTAAGTGAGTTACATAGCTAATGTCTTAGCCAGGGTTCACACTTTGATCTTCTGATGCCAAATCTGTTGCTCTTTCCGCTATAATACACAGGTCAAATTCTGTAACAAACAATTTCACTGTTTCCATAACCATTATATTAGAATTCCATAGCATACAAAATGCTTCTTTTTTTTATTTTTATTTTTTGGCTAGTGACTTGCCCAAGGTCACACAGCTAGTAAGTGTTATGTGTCTGAGCCAGATTTGAACTCAGGTCCTCCTGAATCCAGGGCTGGTGCTCTATCCACTGCACCACCTAGCTGCCCCCAAAATACTTCTTTTTAAAAGGTGATTTACCTTAAGTGTGATCAGTGCCTTGCACACAGTAGGTAATTCATAATCCTCATCTCTCCTCTCTATTTGGGTACTAGTAACTGATTGGTTAACTTATTAGGAAATGTACTATAGTGGAAAGAGTGCTGCATTTGGAGTCAGGGGTTCAAATCTGGAGTCTGCCACTTAAGACTTATTTGATGTAAAAAAGTCATCTAACCTCTCAGACTTCAGTTTCCTCAGCTATAAAGTAAGGCACATTTAAGGCCCCTTCTAGCCCTAAAGCCACGATCTTTGGAAGTGTCTAACGAACATCAGTTATGCTTTTCAATGTATGGGCTAGTTAAGATGCTGAAGAGCATCGCTAACACAGAGGTATTGAGGATGTTTTGCTTTGTTACACTCCCTTTATCTTTGCAAGTCTACCATAGCTGTGACATCTCCAAACAGAACAAAGCAATTAAGACTTTACACACCTCTGATGCTAAGCTACAGTCAAGCTAAGGGCATCACGGGCTTGGTCCCAAATTGAGAATTTTAAATCAACCTTTCTTTAATTTAAGATGCTTGAGTTCTTTGCTCTTTAATCTCATTGACTTGGTAGAAGGAGGGAAGGTGTAGGTATACTGATGCCAAATGCAGTGAGAACTGGTGACTAGGTTAAATAGATGAATATGTAGGTGTAAGTCAGGGGTGGAGAACCTGCAGCCTCGAGGCCACATGTGGCCCTCTAGGTCCTCAAGTGCAGACCTTTGACTGAATCCAAACTTCACTGGACAAATAATAATAGAATTTGTTATTACTTAATAAAAGGATTTGTTCTGTGAAGTTTGGATTCAGTCAAAAGGCTGCACTTGAGGACCTAGAGGGCCACATGTGGCCTCGAGGCCGCAGGTAGCCCACCCTCTGTATAAGTTAAATCCAAAACTCTGGGGTCTAGCGTAGTAGTAGATTCTACACTTGTTGACTGTGCAGGGAGCATAAGTACCTTTGACAATCCAAAGTCCCTCTTCCAGTGCAAAGAGCCAGCATGTGAAGGTTCAGCACGGGTTGGCTAGGATGAACTTTGGCTCATAATTCTTCCATGCTTCGAAGAAGCTGAGATTTCACTCCTGTGACTACTTTCTCTATGGGTTCACATTGTAACCCAATGAATCACAGAATTTGAAAGTTGGAAGAGACTTCAGTGGCCATCTAGTAATGGAGTTTCATGCATGAAAACAATCCCCACTATAATATATCCAATAAATGTTTGCCTAGTGTCTGCTTGAAACCCTTCAAGGAGCAAGGAGCCACCACTTTCTCAAACCTGTTCATTTCCTTTTTAGGGAGCTCTATTAGGAAGTCTTTTCCTGACATCAGGACTAAACTTCTACTCAATGCTTCTGGTTTTCCCCTAGGGACAAATAAGGCTCATCTTAGAGAGTATTTGCAATATTTGGAGACAATTATCATGTCACCCCACGACTTCTCCAGCCTAAAGGGCCTTAGTTCCTTCAACCAATCTTCACATCATACTAGCTCAAGGTCCTTCGCTATTCTCGTTACTCTCCCCCTGGACACTTTCCAATTTATCAGGGTCCCTAAACCTTGGTGCCCAGAACTGAACACTATACCCCAGATAAAGTCTGATGAGGACAGAGCCCAATAAAACTATCACCTCCTGATTTTTGGAAGTTACGCCCCTTTCAATGAAGCCCAAGACTGTCCTAGTTTTTGAAGTTGCATTTATAATCTACTAAAACCCCCAAATCTTTGTCAGAGCAAATGCCATCTAACCATGCCTCCCCCTCATCATATAGCTCATGAGGTTAATTTTTTGTGCCTAAGTGCAAGACTTTAAAGTTTTATCCTGATTGAATTTCATCTTACTGGATTCAGCCTAATTTTCTAGCACAGCAACATTTTTTTTGAATCTCATTGTCATCCAGTGAGTTACCTATCTATCAGCTTCACTCCACTTTTAAATTTGATGCATATACTTATATCTATGATTCTTATTTAATTCATTGATTAAAATGTTAAAGAGCACAAGGCCAAGTGCAGACCCCTATAGTACTCCATTGGAAACCACCTACCATAGTGACATTTGACCATTAACAACAATTCTTTGGGTCCAGCCATCTAACTAGTTGTGAATCTAAGTGAATATATTATCATCCAATCTGTATCTTTCCATTTTCTACATAAGAACAGTATGAGATTTTATCAACAGGCTTGCCAAAATCTAGGTAGACTATATCCATGACATTCCCCTCCTCTACAAGTTTAGTAATCCTGTCAAAAAAGGAAATAAGGTTAGTCTGGCACAACCTGTTCTTAATGAAGATATGCTGGTTCTTTATAACTACTACTTACCTTTCTAGATGTTTCCCAGCCATTTCTTTAATGATCCATTCTAGAAATTTTCCAGAAATTAAAATCAAGCTTACTAGACTATAGTTTGTAGACTGTTCTCTTTCCTATCTTGAAAATTGGGGATTAGTCCTCTAATTTTGTGGTGCCTTTTCTGTTTTTCATAATCTTTCAGAAATAACTGATGATGGCTTAGTAATCACATCGGCCAATTCTTTCAGGTTCAGAGAATATAGTTGATCTGCGTCAGGTGACCTGATTTCATTAAAGCCAGCTAGATGTAGTCTTATAATCTCCTTTCTGAACTTGGGCATTAGCTCCCTATTAGTCATTTTTGTTCTATCATTTCCAATGCAAAGGTCATTCTCTTTGGAAGGGAAAACAGAAACAAAATCAGAATCAAACAATTCCGTCACATGTCTGTTGTCAATTATCATTGTCCCACCCATCCCAAGAAAAGATTCTATCCTTTTTTGGATCCTCCTTTGCTCTCCCAATACAGCTGAGGACTCTTATTGTTCTGTCTCACTTGCTAGACTCAATTTATTTTGAGCTTTATACTAGCTGATACTATTTTTAAAGGTCTACATTCTTATATTAATCCTGTTACCTGACTTTGTTTCCATCTTCTGTACCTGACTTTTTAAAAATATAGGTTAATTGATGAGTTCCTTGTACATCTATTTTGGTATCCTCAGACAAATCCCATTTTTTCCTCCTCATTGGAACTGTTTCCCTTTGTGTCTTCAGAATTTCATTCTTAATCATCTCCTATCCCTCCTAGGCTCACTTCCTTGGAGACATTTCAGTCAATGGGATCACACCTCTTTTTCCCTGAAACTTTAAGAATCTACTTTCCTAAAATCTAGGGTGTGTGTCAGACTGTACCCAGATTTCTTTTCCTCTATCAGTAACTCTAGTATAGAGCAGTCACTTCCTCGCAGGGTTCTCATCATTTCCACCCCAGTAACCAGTTCCTCTTTGTTAGTGAGTATCAGATCTAAAACTGAATTTCCCGTTGTTGGTTCCTCTATGTTTTGAAGGATGAAATTTTCACCAAGACAAGTTAAGAAGTTATTAGTTGCTCTGTTTTTAGCAGAGATAGGCACACACAGAGAGAGACAGAGAGACAGAGACAAAGACAAGAGACAGAGACAGAGACAGAGAGGGAGCTCTCATCCAACCCACCCAACATCTTATCCTGGGCAATTCTGCTTAATGTCTTTCCACAAATTCTCCACAAAGGATCTACACAATGAGGTAGAAACCTTTATTCCTTTTGCTCTCTCAGAAGTACCAGGGTAATGCTCAGGATATCTTTCTATAGTTTCTAATTTTTGTTTCCCAATCAATTCATCTTTTTTGTTTTTCAGTCGTACATGTCCTTGACAATGTAATTAATAATGCAAGTCATGAGTAGGTCCTCCTTGTGTCAGGTTTCCAGGTATCTAAACTCCGTATGAGGGTGTGTCATGGTATCTTTGGAAATAACATTGTCAAAGAACCCTTAGGAACTAATTCAATAGAAATTCACTCTATTGCAATATAAGCTCACACACCCCTCCTGCTTGACTTTGATCCTACACTTTTCTGTGCTTAACAGTTTATCTCTTATCAAGACCTTGGGAAGTACATGCTATTAAAAGTACTTTACACATAGTAAAATATTCCCCAGGGAACAGTGATTTGATCCATAGAGGCACTCCCTTTACCTGCCGAGGTCCCAAGTCCTCTATGAGTGTGGTCAAACCAACTTTACACCTGGCAGCCAATCCTCTGATGATGTCTTCCTCAACAATAGAAAAGGTATTGGGTTTGGAGTCAGAAAAGCTAGGTTCTAATCCCACCTAAGACACTTAATAGCTGTGTGACTTAACCTCTCTGTAGCTCAGTTTCCTCATCATTAAAATAAGAGGGTCAGACTCTCAAATTCCTAGGGTCTTTTCTGATTCTAAAGATATAATTCTATGATCCTATGACTCAGTTTCTATAAATTAATGAGACTGGATCAGATGTCCTCTAAGATACTTTCTAGTTCTCAGTCTATGATCCTATAAATAGCACTGATGGTGCTCAGAAAACAGGCATTCAGGGGCAGCTAGGTGGCACAGTGGATAGAGCACTGGCCCTGGATTCAGGAAGACTTGAGTTCAAATCTGGTCTCAGACACATAACACTTACTATCTATGTGACCCTGGGCAAGTCACTTTAACCCCACTGCCAAGCCAAAAAAAAAAAAAGAAAGAAAAGGAAAAAAAAAGAAAACAGTCATGTAGGCCTTTTCTAGTTAATGTAACAGGCATCATTGTATTTAGATTTCATTTCTGAATTCAAAACACAAAGAGCATAAAAGAATGCTTCTCTGTTAAGTTTTACAGGCAAAAATTTTAAGAACAGACATTACTACACAATTGAATTTTTTGGTTTTAAGCAGCTGGGATACCCCAGGCTATGGCATAATCCAAACACTGATTTCTTAAAAAAAAATTACATTCCAAGCACAGTGAACACAAAAATCCCCACAGGAGAAAAATTAGACTGTAATGTTCTCTGGTCCATTTTTATCTTGTAGTATAAATCAAAACATATTATGAAGTTTAAGCTTGCTAGTTCAGTAGTCAGTCAGTCAAACAATAAATATTTATTAAGTATGCTAGACCCTTGCTAAGTACTGGGAATATAAACAGGCCTTGCTCCCAAAGAGCTCACAGATTAATAAGGAAGCACACACATAAACAACTACGTACAAACAAACAATATACAAGATAAATGTGAAATAATCAATAGAGGGAAGTCACTTTGGGGATATATACATTAACTCCTGGTTTTGGCAAAAATATAAATAGAAAATAAATGTAAATAAAAAATCAATAGAAACACAAGTAGAAAACAGAGAGCAAATGATGCCTCTCATAGCAAAATTTTCCTTGTCCTCAGTGGTAAACTAGAAATGAGGTCATCTGTTGCCTGTTGCAGCTCTGGGAGTGAACTATGGGGGTAAAATCAGTCATTGGCCACACCCATTTGCTAGGCTGGTGGCTCCTCAGGGAGATTTCTTTTTCCTAAATTATGTTTTCTTTCAGGAGGTAACAGGTAGCATCTTTGTTTTTCTATTTTATCCACTGGTTCTAAAAGGTTTGAACAGTCTTCTTTTGTGATCTCTTGATATATGATGTCTAGGCTCTTATTTTAGTCCTGGTTTTCATGTTGTTGAACGATTCTTAAATTTTGTCTTCTTGATTTGTTTTCCAGATCAGTTGATTTTTGTTATGAGATACCTGCTAGTTTCTTCTCCTCCTCCTCCCTTCTCCTTCTCCTTCTTCTTCTTTTCTTCTTCTTCTTCTCCTTCTTTTCTTCTTCTTCTTCATATTCTTCTTCTTCATCATCATCATCTTCTTCTTCTTTCTTCTTCTCTCTTAACTTCGTTTTGATATTTCCTGTTGTCTTATTGACTTTTCTTTGCCTTGTTCTAGCTTTTAGGGAATTTGTTGCTGCGTAAGGTTTTGTACTCTCTGCAGGAGTAGGGCATTTGTGGCCTTGAGGCCACATGTGGACCTCTAGGTCCTCAAGTGTGTCCTTTGACCAAATCTAAACTTCATAGAACAAATCCTCTTAATGAAAGGATTTGTTCTGTAAAAGTTGGAATCAGTCAAAGGACACACCTAGAAGGTCACATGTGGCCTTGAGGCCACAGGTTCCCCACCTCTGTATCTTCCCCCCACCATAGCTCTTATTTATTTTTTGTTTTTCCTCTAGTGTTTTCATTTCATTTATTTAAAAAATTAATCTTTTTTGAAAACTCTGGCTTTGTTTCTTTTGTGAATTCTATCTGAACTTGTGCTCAAACTGTGCTTTTCTTTGAGGCTTTGCTTGTGGATGTTTTAGAATCACTCTCTTCTTTCTGGTTTGTGTCCTGAGCACCCCTCTTAGCATAATGGAGCAGTTAGGTGGCACAGTGAATAGAGCTCTGGGCTTGGAGTCAGGAAGACCTGAGTTCAAATTCAGCCTCAGATAACTTATTAGCTGTGTGACCCTGGGCAAGTCACTTAACCATGTTGGCCTCCATTTCCTCATCTGTTACATGAGCTGGAGAAGGAAGTGGCAAACCATTCCAGTATCTTTGCCAAGAAAACCTCAATTGGGGTCACCAAGAGTCAGACACGACTCAACAACAACTTAGCATAATGGCTTCTTATGGTAGGATTCTTTTTTGTTTGTTTGCTCATTCCTCCAGTTTTCTTCATGCCTTTGGACATTATATCAGTGCCAGGCTCTGCATACTTCTGGAGAGAATGTCTGGACTAGCTCTGTAGCTACCTTCTTGGGGTATTGAGTGTTGTGTTAAAGTAGGCTCTCAGGGACAGCTCAGACCAGGAAGGTACAAGTTTTCAATGCCCCTAAAGTGTCTGATCCAAGAAAAAGTTTGATTTCTACCCTTCCGGCCTGAGCTCTGCAATTTTCCAACCCGGATTTGGGTCTGAACAACAGTAGACTGCTGCTAGTTCCAGTCACTCTCAGCCAGTTGGAAAGCTCTCTTGGTTCAGACTGACAACTACAGATTTCCCTTTGGTATGGGATTCCTCACTTGGTTATTCCACTGCAGGTTTCAGACTGGGCTGGAAGCTGGAACTGAGACCCTGGGCCTCTACTGGGATACAAGTCACAAAATAGTTCCTTGCTTCTAAACTTGCTTCATGTAGTAATACCCAATCTAGGGCCACTCAGCTCCATTCCACTCTGGAATGCCACCTTTAGGCACAGGTGTCCTCCTCAGTTACCCTGTCTCATTCTGTGACCCACACCAGGCAGTGAGCAATGGAGTTACCAGTTAGCACCTATTCCTACACCCGACAAAGGTTTAGAATGCTTTAGATCTGAGTTCTCTTCTTGCCCTGGTGCATAACCTCTCCTAGCATTAACATGCTTCCTATGACCATTTCTGGCCTGAGCTCATACTCAGTTCTCACATACTATCAATCAATAAACATTGATTAAGCACCTACTATGTATCAGGCACTGTGCTAGGTGCTGGGGATACAGAAAGAGGCAAAAGACAGTTCCTGCCCTCAAGGAGCTTACAATCTCACACTTCTCTTTCTCCCTATAGGACCTAAGCTAGGGGAAAAAAAATGACTCAGTGTGACTTTTTCTTTGATTTTCCTGAATTCAAATCTGGCCTTAGACATTATTAGCTGTGTGACCCTGGGCATGTTAGTTAACTTTTGTGGGTCTGTTTCCTTTTCTGTAAAGTATCAATTATAAAAGGACTTACTTCACAATGGATTGTGGATCAAATGAAAAAATTGTTAAGTACTTGGTACAGTGCCTGGCTCATAGCAGGTGCTATATAATAACTATTATTATTATCATTATTTGATCAGGATTTAGTCTACTGTATTTTCTAGATCTGTTCAGAGGAAACCTCACTGTATTTCATCCTGACACTCTTCCATTTGTTCTAACCTCTTGGGCTGAATTTTCCAGAAGATAGATGTTATTTCCCTAGTTTTCTCATGAGATTCCTGTTGACTTGTAATCTTCCAGTTGTCATTCTACATTGTTTTAAAAGCATTTCTTTTAGTTCACAGATATTATCATCCCTGTTCTAAGGTGAGCACACAATTTCCCTAAGGCATAGTCTGTGGTTCTCTACCCCTCTCCCTCATGCCTAGCTCAGGTGGTCTCTCATCTAGAAGGCTTCCCCTGATCCTCCCAGCTAGAAGTGGTTCATTTTTTATTTCTGACTCTCTCTTGCCTCCCTTGTTAGACCTATCCTCTGTTCTTAGCTCATTCTTACTTTTATCAAGGTTATTTGTATATACTTATCCCTTCCACATCACGAGGGAATTAGGGGCACCCCTGTGATCTAGAAAATCTGTGTAAAAATTTTTGGCCCTCCCTTCATGCCAGAAAAGAAGTCTGAATTTTTTCTTTTTCATTTATGGGGTGTTTATAGTATTAAAAGATAAAATATGTTGACATTATACCATATTATACATATGTCTTAAGCATTTCTGAGTTTCTAAGCTTTTTTGGTGTCATCTGAGGCTTCCACAAAATTCCCAAAAAATTCCCATTAAATTTCTTATGCCAACCTATGATGTATTGAGACTGCAATGGGGAAAGTTGCTCTGTGGAAGGGATAACTGTACAAGAACTCTTCTCTCTATTACACTTTAGGCACCTTGAGGTGAGAGGCCTTTGCTTTTTTTGTCTTTATACCCCTTGCTCCTACCACAGTGATATGAGCATAGTACTTACTTAATAAATATTTCTTGTGTAACTGAACTGGTATAGTGGGTGTTCTGGCTCCAGAGTCAGAGGACCTGGATTTGTAACCTACTTCTGAGGAGTCTTATGTGTGCAACCTCGGGGAAGTCATCTAGCCTCCCTGGGCCTCAGTTTCCTTATTTGTAGAGTAATGAGAGCAAGAGGTGAGATAGGAGGAGGGGAAGCAGTGTTATGCATGACAGCAGGGTAAAAACCATAATACAAATAAGAATATGGCAAATAAAATAACAAAGTACTATCGATGGGAAAATACATCTTTGTTCCAATACTCGGAACCAGGCACTTTTTATCTGGCTCCCTCTCCTCTGGGTCCCAGATTACTCCATCAGCAACTTTCCCTGTATTTCGACCCTTCTCCAGTTTATTATTCTTAATAATAGCAGCACTACTATAGAACACTTATGTAAAGTGCTTTACATATATTATCTTAGTCTAACAATCATAACAGTCACCGTTTATATAGCATTTTAAGATGTGCAAAGTGTTTTACATATAATTTCTCAATCGCCAAGTATTGTAGTATATATCTCCCATATCTTTTCCACCTTTATAATAACCATTGTTACTAGTTCAGGCTCTTGTTAACTTTTGCTTGGCATAACTATTTCCTGCCCTCTCCTTCCCCTTCAAATCAACCCTTCATACTGCTGCTAGATAAAATCTTTCTAATGCATAACTCTGATCATGCTACTCTCCTGCTCAAGAACCATTGATGGTTACCTATTGCCTGCTGATGGTGTAAATTTTCTCCTCAGACTAACATTTAAAGTTCCCCAACAATCCAGTTTCAATTGACCTTTCATAACCTTGTCTTAAATGGCTATTTTTCATAGGCTTTCCATTACGACCAAACCGAATAACTTACTATCTGCCAAACGTGTCTCACATTTTCCCATTATCATGCCATTGTTCAGGCTGTTTTCCACACCTGACATATCTTTCCTCCCCATCTCTGTCGGTTAAAATCCTGTCCATTCTTTAAGGCCCCCCTTATTATAGGAAACATGGGGTTTAGAGTTGTAGATGACCTTGAGGGTCATTTTGTAGATGAGGAAACTGAATTTAGAAAGATGATGTGACTTGGGATCAAAGAGATGTTATTGCTGTTCTTGTTCAGTCATGTCCAGCTCTTTGTGACCCCCTTTGGGTTTTCTTGACAAAGATACTGGAGTGCTTTGCCATTTCCTTCTGCAGCTCATTTTGCAGATTAGAAACTGAGGCAAACAGGGTTAAGCGACTTGCCCAGGGTCACACAGCTAGGAAGTGTCTGAGGCCAGATCTGAACTCAGGAAGATGAATCTTCTTGACTCCAAGCCCAGTACTCTAAACACTGTATCCCCTAGCTGCCCGAGACCTAGAGCCAGAAGGGAGCTTAGAGCCCATCTAGACCAGTCCTCTCATCTTACAAATGAAGAAACTGAGGCCCTAGGAAGTTAAGCGACTTAACCCAAGTTACCCAAGGAACAAGCAGCAGGACCAAGCAGAAACACAAGGTAGGTCTTCAAGCGTCAAATCCAGGGCTCTTTGCACTATCCCATGATAGCCTTTCTCTTTAAACGTCTCTTCTTCTATATTTTCTCTAGCTGGTTAATGATCGTCCTCCACTTTTTATTTCACTTGTCATATTCTAATTTGTATCACAGGCGAGTGACAGAATCTCAGGGTTGGGAAGATGCGTTGCTGTTTGCCTGCGACTGTCCCTTCCTCCTGAGAATGGACCTCCAAACTCTACCTCCCCCATCCCAGGGAGTTAATCCAGTCCTCTCTAGAACCCTGAGGCTGAACTATCCTGGCTGATAAATGAGTGAGTGCAAAGTCACCTCACCTTGCATCTGGCCGGCCCTAGCCCACGCTTCCTATTCAATCCAAGCATCCACGGGGACATCCTGCTTTGTACCCCGATACCATCAATAACGCCTCTTCCCCTTCCTCCTCCCTCACCAACTTCTCAGGGGACATTCATCAGATCAATACTACCATTACTCCTGGAAATTGGCATGACGATTAACTTCTCTGTCACCCCACTCATAATCCCTGTGATTCCCCTGATCAAAACTCCCTTTTTTGGCTACCACTTCCCCATTTGTGGTGCACTAAAACTTTTGGGACACCCTGTATATGTAAAGCAAGCTTTAAAGTGTGATACAAGTGTTAGCTGTTATTATTGTGAGGAATCCAATACCTGCTGAGACAGCCCACTCCATTTTTGCCCCTGTTTTGTTTTTGTTGAGTCAAAATCTGACCCTGCAGCTCCTATGCACTGCTGTCGTATGGTATCTGTTGCCCTCCTTTATCTCACTGATCCTGTCCCCCTCTTCCTTCTCACTAGCATGCAACTTAACTTAATTCAATTCGTCCTTCCTCCATTCACCTAACCCTCCCAAGGCAACCCAGGTGTCTTCTCTCCCAGTTTTCATT
>NW_020948910.1:11644190-11654374 GCF_900497805.2 Vombatus ursinus | reverse complement strand
CCCTCCCAAGGCAACCCAGGTGTCTTCTCTCCCAGTTTTCATTTGTTGTCTTCCAGGTTCTCACCCCTATATGCTGGTCATGCCAAGGGAGGGATAGATGAGGTAGGGAATAGCAGGGCAAGAAAGTTAGCTGTAAATATAAGACTTCAAGTACTAGGGAGTAACAAGTCCTGTGAGCTTTGTCAAAAGATAAAAAAAAAAACAGGCACAGAAAAGGAGTGGGGGAAAGTACAAGCATTGACTAGGCATCTACTACGTGCCAGGCACTGTGCTAAGTAAGCACTTTACACATTTTATCTCATTTAACCCTCACAATGACTCTGGGAAGTAGGTGCTATTACCATTCTCATTTTACAGTTGGAGAAACTGAGGCGGGCAGAGGGTAAATGACTCACCCCCAATCACATACCTACTGAGCATCTAAGGCTGGATTTAAATCCACATCTTCTCCACTCCAGATCCAGAGTTCTGTTCAATGTATTACCTGGCTGGGACACAGAAATGTCAGAGCTGGAGTTAGAAACTGAACTCATGAGCCTCCCTCCCAGTCCAGAATACTCTCAGATTCAGTCAGAAGCCTACCTGTTCTGGCCAGTCTTGGGGTTAAGAATCCTAAAGCCTTCCTTTTAATCCACCCTTCCGGCTCATTTATCATCTCCCTATCTTATTCTCACATTTGACTCACGGCAGGACATCCTGTTTCCATTGCTAAGAGCTAGGCACTCTTCATCCAGCTCCCTCACCTCTGGCACCCTGGCTACTCCATCATCAACTTCCCTCGTTTGTTGGACCCTTCCAGGTTTGCATTCCTGTTTATAGCAGCACTGTTATACAGTACTTTAAACACTTTGCACACATTATCTCATTTGATCCTCTAACCTAGCCAATGAGACAGATCCTGTTATTATTTGCCTTTTACAGATGAGGATACTGAGGTTTAGAGAGATTAAGTGACTTGACCAGGGTAATACAGCTAGTTTCTGAGGCAAGATGCAAACCTGAGTCTCCCTGATCTCAAGGCCAAATCTCTACCTGCCTTGCCAAGCTGCCTCTCAGACTGCTAAGTTTTTAAGGGCCAGGAGAAGGATGCTGCAAGGTAACACCATATATTGAACAAGTCAGTTCATTTGAAGACAGAGGACCTGGGTCCAGATCCCTGCTCTGCCACCTGAGCTCTTCCCACCTGTGAGTATTTGGACAAGTCCCTTTTCTGCACATCGGTTTCCTCATCTATGAAATGAGGGAGTTGGATTCCATGACCTTTAAGTCCCTCCCAGATCTGAATCTCTGATTCTACAATTCCCTTGTCATCTTTGTGTCTCCCTTAGGACCCACCACAGTGGCTTACATATAATATGCATTTAGAACTGATGACTAAATGAACTGTCAATCACCTGGAATCAATCACAATCTCACAATCTAAGTGTAAATCCAGGAAACTCAGTGGTTGCTTTCTTCTGACTCTTTAGGAACTTATACAAATGGTGTAACAATCCTATAGTGCTCTTTTTGGGTGGAAGGGGGAGGTTAGAGTGGGGTAAGGGGAAATGACTGTCCTTTTTTCCCCTCAAGGCAGTTGAAACTGCATTTCTTCTCTTCAGTGGTTTTTGTAGTTCAGCATCAGATTGACACAGCATTTTAAAAAAAAATAGTAATTTGATCACTACTGCCCTCTGCTGACCACAACCGGAATTTCAGAAATTATTTTTGCATCTTTCAAACACAAATTAATTGAATGCTGAGCATTTGTGTTGTGGCTGTCCTCAATCCTTTCTACTGCAGTACTAAACACTTGAGTTCCATGCCTTTGCCCCCCATAAATTTAGTTGGTAAGAATGGAGTCTGATGCTTGCTATGGAACTACAGATGTACCTCATTTTACATAATAGATTTGCTCCCCCAAAGTAGAGAGCAAAACAATTTTAGTTAACGTTAATGCCTTAGACAGGGGTGGGGAACCTGCAGCTTTGAGGCCACATGTAGCCTTCTAGGTCCTCAAGTGCAGCCCTTTGACTGAATCCAAACTTCGCAGAACAAATCTTTCTATTAAGGAGATTTGTTCTGCAAAGTTTGGATTCAGTCAAAGGAGGACTTAAGGAGCTAGAGGGCCATGTGTGCCCTCCAGGCCACAGGTTCCACACCCCTGCTAGGCAATATCACTTTGTGGAAGAAGTCTGTTGTGAATCCTTTTGTAAGCCAATGAATCAAACCTTCTTAATTATTTCTGTATATCTAAATATAGATATAGACATGCATATTTACATATTTAACACATTCACTATCTGTATATATACCACATATGTGCACAATACATGAATGTTTACATCCATATTTGTACATAAATGTGCATATATAGCTATATATGTGTACGCATTTGTATATATTTAGATACACTAAAATGATTAAAGAGGGGTTGCTTCACCACAAACTTCCCTCACAAAGGAACAATCACCTAAGGCATTAACAAAGATTTATAATTGTAAATATTTGATTTGCTCCCAGTTTTTTTTTATAAGATGAGGCACACATTTGTATTTGCATCAGACTCTATTCTTGCCAACTAAATTTATGTGTGATAAAGGCATAGAACTCAAGAATTTACTCATACAATAGAAAAGCATGGGGACATACGATATTAATTGTGTGTGTATAGTATAAATATATATATATATTTGCAAAAAAGTAGTAACCACTAATTCAAATCATTTCAACAAATATTTATTAAACAATAAATACAGGCAAGGAATTTTGCTAGGTTCTGGTAACATGAGGACAATTTTTTTTTTAAACAGTTGCTATTATGCATAACCTATATCAGATTCTTTATGGGGGAGTGGGGAGGATGGATAAAATTTGAAGCTCAAAACTTAAGAAAAAAAAGAATGTTTAAAAAAAAAGCTGCTACCCTCAAGGGATTGATATTCTACTCAGGGAAGGGGGGGATGAGGAATACATATAACATGTAAAAAACACAAAGAAATACAAAGTAATATGAGGAGGGAAAGAGTACAATGGCAGGAGCTCTTAACCTTTTTGAATATCTTGGATCCCTTTGGCATTCTGGTGAAGGCCAAGGACCACTTTTAAAAATAATGTTTGTTGCCTACATCATAGTTGAAGGAAATGCTCAATTTCAATTAGAGCTTAGTGAAAATAAAGAAGTCACTATTTTCTTCCCCTTCCAAGTTCATGGGCTCCCTGAAATCTCTCTATGGACTCCCACGGGGATCCTGGGTTAAGAGCCCCTGAGGTACGGAGGTAAGATAAAGCACCCCAAAGCAGACACCGCCTGAGTTGAGTTGTAATGGGGCAGAAGTAAAGAGAGACTGCCTTCCACACGGTCAGAACAGCCAGTATAACAATGCATGCGAAGGAGATAAAGAAGGTAAATTGCCTGGAACATAGAAAACATGAAGGCAAGTATGAAGTTTGGAAAAATAGGCAGGAGTCAGACTGTGAAATGTTTTAACTGCCAAACTGGAGTCTATATTTTGTCCTAGAGGCAACAGAGAACCATTGAAGATTCTTGAGCAAAGGATTGACATGGTAATACCTGTGATTTAGGAAGATTATTTTGGCAGCTATGTGATAGATACATTGGGGAGTGGAAGAGATTGGATTCAGGGAAACTCATTAGACTATTGAAATAGTCTAGCTGAATAGTAATAAGAACTTGAACTAGGGTAGCAATGATATAAATAGAAAGAGAATAAAGGTGAGAAAGATTATAGACAAAGGTTCAACAAGACTTGATAATTATTTGGAAATGGAGGATGGTGGGAGGCAGGGTGAGGGAGAGGGAAGACTCCAGAAGTCCGGGATGACTCAGTTGTGATCCTGGGTGAAGGAGGATACGACCTTAATGGAAATCGGAAAATTTTGAGAAGGAGTAGGTTTGGAGGGAAGTTAATGAGCTCACGAGTTCCATTTTGGACATGTTGAGTTTGAGGAAACTATGGCTAGATATGTAATTCTTGTTAACTACAGTACCGACTGACAAGGACTTTCACTTTTGCCAATAGAAGCAATGGACTTGTCTACTGAGTATAGCAAATTCAAATGTTTCATTAGTTTGTCGCCAGCTAGGTATTTCCCCTGGCCACTGATCCCCATTGAAAGTACCACTAACTTCTAAATTTATCTCACTTAGTTTCTGCTTACTTAGTAGTGTGCCCTTTCATTTATTGTGGTTTGTTGTTTGCCATCATAGCAGAAGTAAAGGTGCTGTATAAAAGCCAGCTCAGTTTCCAGGGGAGTGTTTGTACACACACACCTTTCTTTAAAAAAAAAAAAAAAAGATAGGAGAATTAACAAGTCTCTCATTATCTTTCTGAGCAAATGGGCTTTTATGATGTGATTTTTACATAATTCCACTAAATTTTCCAAATGAGATAGAGCTGAAATCCCCCGGGGAACTTTCTGCAATCTAGCCTCTGGAAAACCTGGATCACTCTGGACTTCCCAAATGATGTCAAAATGAGAAATAGCCAAAATTTCTAGACCAAAATTTCTAGCACAGTCCAGCCTTTATAGGAGGCTTTCTAAGAAAGAAAATCACTCCCAGTGAGCCATCAAAATGCCATTCTTTGCCCATTAAGATAAAGCTTAGAGTTTTTTGGTTGTTTTGTTTTTAAGATAGGAATCTATTCTCTAGGGATGAAGTACACATATTTAAATATTGAAAACGAAGGGCAGTGAGGTGGTGCAATGGATAGAGCACCAGTTCTGGAGTCAGGTGGATTTGAGTTCAAATCTGACCTCAGACACAGAGAGAGAGAGAGAGAGAAGAAAGGAAGGAAGGAAGGAAGGAAGGAAGGAAGGAAGGAAGGAAGGAAGGAAGGAAGGAAGGAAGGAAGGAAGGAATAAAAAGAAAGAAAGAAAGAAAGAAAATGAAATTCTAAGAAGGCATGGGTTCAAATCCTTTTTGATACTACATGACCACTAGGAAAGTCTGTTAGTCTCACTAAATCCTTATTTTCTCACCTATAAAATGGGAAATCTACCTTATAGGGTTGCTGTGAGACTCAAATAAGATGTAAATAAAGTAATGGGCAATCTTTAAAGCATTCCAGAAATACATGTTATTATTAAGTGTTTTGTCCTCCATAAATTTGAGCTATTATTAGTAGGTGGGAGGGGGAGAAATTCCACTGAAATGACTGCCTAGATATTTTGTGAAAAGTGTCTAAGATAGAGCACTTTTTAACCTCTCTAAATTCCCAAAGTTCAATTTTTCAATGAAAAAAAATTATTGTTGCTCATGGTCTCCTAGATAAGACATTGGAAAAGTATTTTATTTTGTCTCACTTCATACATATAAAAATCTCATGTGTTCAAGTCTGGGATTGTGAAAAACTTCAAATCACTGTGAATATATGCTAGTCCAAGTCCAGACTGGTACATCAGATCATTTCCAGATAATTGAAGGAAAACATGCAAGCAAACTTGTCAAATCAGCAATGATACAAGGTGGGCAAAGCAAAGGCTTAGGACAAATTAGTAGTAGACTTGAAATATTTATTTCAAAGGTTTGTGAACCAGAGTTTATTGCCTAACAAGCTTACCTAGTATGTTCATGCACCAAAAGACATGAGCCAACATGTGTTCATATAATTGTGCAATAAGGATTCTGATTCATTGATGATGTTTCATATACTTATAGTTACCCTCAGTGAACTGATATACATATGCATATTAGATATATGTATTATGTGTTATATATAATACACCTGTATGCATTATGTATTACATTTATTGTATGTATATCTACATACACACAAACATATATATGGTGGGTGTGGGTTATTACATGCTCAATGGCATTCTTTTTCTTCCCAAGAGACTCCTTTCCATTGGATTCTTTTATATATAATATCCCAATAAGTGTTGCTCAAGTCATTTGGTGTCACTCCGATGTTTATCATCAAACCTCTCTGCCCTCAAATGTTCCTAGGATGCTCTTTCACTGTGGTGTCCTTTTCCTTATTGATTAAGCCTTTTGACCTTTGCTGCTTCTGAGTGTTCATTCTTGGCCACACTATCTTGAGCCATCTTAGAATGTCCTTTAGTCCTTTACCTATTTCCTGGTCACTTGATAAATTACTAATTTCCACAGATAGCTTTCCTATAGACTAATAAACATTTATAATACATTCACATAATTGTTACTTCAATTGGGATTAAATTAAACAATCTTGCCGTGGCCATCAGTCATACGTCAGTCACTGAGTTATCACCTACCATATGCTACCTTGACCAGCTAGGATCCAGACAGTCTATCAAAGACTCAGTTGAATCAAGTGGACAGAAATACTGAAAAGAGTTGGGCTTAAATTGCAGAATGTTATGTGAACTGTTATGGGTGCCCATTATAAGCAGCCAATCTGTAATGGGCACTCAACAGATACTTCTTGATTAATTAACAAAACCAAAAGCCCCTCAATGCATCTGTAGGGGTTTTTTACTCTCTATATTAACTTTTATATGTGCTCAAAGAGCCTTATTATTTGGATAAGAGGCGTGGCAACTAATGACTCAGACCATGAACTTTGATTAGATAAGCTGACACAAGAGTTTTGAAAAGAATGCTGGGAAGAAAAAATAGGGAAGTAGTAAGAATATAATACACCACATCCTACTGGGAGAATGGGGAAGGAAGGGTTAAGATTTTCCTTCCTCTTTTGCCAAAGTCAGATACTGGGTACTGATGTAGCATACTGGTGAGTGCTAAAAGTTGTTTTGTTTTTTTTTTTAACTACTTCTACCAATCCCTGGCTTGGGCACTCTTCTAGACCTGAGATGGAACTCAGGCTCTCACAGGGGCCACAATGGTGACTTTCAGATCCTCAAATCACAGTGTTCTTATGGTGATGAGCATGTTGTTATCCAAATGTTTCGGGTTTCCTTAGACTGGGGATCCAGGGAAACCTGTTGCCAGTACTAGGCTAGACTCACAAGTGTCCAGCCCTGTGGAGCCAAAAAGACAGCTTAAAGCTGCAGGTATTGAGAATGCTTTCTGATAATGTATTTTTCTTATCTTATAATACTTGCTATTGTGGCACGTACCATCCATGCTGAAAGGGCATTCTTGTATATATACCAAAATCTCTGTGTCTGTCTGGGACTCTTAGAGAAGTTGGCTGTTACTTACCCCATGGGTCCTTCATGGGTGGGATCAACATTCTGATAGTCTAGGGATTGCCTTAGCATCTTCCTATCAAATCTTGAAGCTCATTTGTCCCCATCCCTCTGGCTTCTACAATTCTTTACGTACCTAGTTGTGCCTCATTGATTTACCTCTCCCCAAATCAATTAATAAAATATTTAATAATATTAAATAAAAGGTAATGAAAATGAAAATTCAAGAATTATTCACTTGTAACATTGACATAGACTGTACATTCTCTTCAATTGCTGTACCAAGCCCATGTCACTCCTATCTTCCAGTCCAAAGATCAGAGCGAACACTTAAGTTCAGTGATTAGTAGCTCCCAGTCAAAGGCTATGTGTAGAGAAAATACCAGTGACTCAAATACACCACCAGTTAGATGCTGGACTTTTTGGTCATCATTCTAAGACCTATGACCAGGAACCATGATCCCAGCCTGCAGCTCCTCCTTAGCCTGGCTCCGTGCTGCTCACTCAGGATGAAAAGCTTTGCTAGGTTTTTAAGTCTCTGCTCTCCACCTCCACCCCATCCCCATCCCCTAAGCAATGAACTAAGTGCTGATAAATAGCTACTCTGGAGTTTGTGCGTCTTCATCGGTCACGTATCTGATATCCGTAGGAAAAGGGGGATGGTCATGGTTTGGGGTGTCTCTCTGTCTCTCTAAATATTTTCACTTCTTCCACATCATTATGGCCCACAAATATATCAGTATGGCCACACCCATTCCAATATTTTAAATAAATGAATCTTGCTTTTCCCTAGGATGTGAGGTCAAAGTGTTTTGGGTTATAGTGGCAGGATCTGAAACAGAGGAATTTCCAGCGGGTGAGGGCAGAGCCAAGAATCTTGAACTTAAGCCCCAAGTTGATTTTCTGGGAATAACAGGAAGGCAGTGCTGGCAAGACTGCCTCTACACATTGCCTGTTATATTAGTGTTGTAAGAAACAGAATTGAGAGAAGCAGCTTAAGCAGGAAAAGTGAGTTGTGCCACCATTCTAGTGTGTGAAAATGATGTTTAGCTGTAGTATTTAAATAAAAAAGTTTAGTAATTATAGTTATTATTTAGTCATTTCAGCTGTTTTGACTCTTTGTGACCCCATTTGGGGTTCTCTTGGCAAAGATACTAGAGTGGTTTGCCATTTCCTTCTCCAGCTCATTTTACAGGTGAGGAAACTAAGGCAAACAGGGTTAGGTAACTTCCCCAGGGTCACAGCTGGTATCTGAGGGCAGGTTTGAACTCAGGTCTTCCTGACTCCAGGCCCTACAGTCTATCCACTACTCCACCTAACTGTAAAGAGGGCTAATACTAATAATAATATAAGGAGTCATTGTTGCACAGTGGAAAGAGTATTGATTTGGAGCCAGAGGGCCATCTGAGTTAAAATCCCATCTCTGCCTTATGTTCTTGGGTAAGCCTCTTAACTTTTCTAGGCTTCCATTTTCTCATCTCTAAAAGATGCCTGGGTCGGGGGCGGGGGGAGGGCAGAATACAAGACCTCTTAGCTCCATTCTAGCTCAAAGCTCAAAGGCTGGAATCTTGTTACCTTTGAGCAGAATCAGTATCATAGTAGAGAGGAAATTATAAGGGGAGGACTTAACTTGCAGCCAGGCTTGTATCACCAACTCTTCTCTTTCTGACTTATATTGACTTGTTGGGAGGCAAAGGGGGAGGGGCTACAATTTTGGTGAATCTGTGTCTCCCTCGATATATTTTTCCTATTGCCCCCAGGCAGCACATATCACATGGTTATACTTGCTACCTGCCTCAGAGTAGGGAGATCAATCCACCAGAAAGAAATTTGTGATGATACAGTAATTCCTGAGACAGCCCTAACCCTCTAAGGATATATTTGAGAGCTATAGATCTCACACATATATCCATATATTTTACACATGGGTACATGTATGTATGTATACATGCATATGTGTGTATTTGTGTGTGTTTTCAAGTTACTACCTCCAGGCCTGGTTTGGCTGGAATAGAGAACTAATGATCTACATGGGCCTGTGCCTAGGTACTCTTGAGCATATGATATGGTTGTGCTCTTTAGCCCCACCTCACCGCCTCTAGCCACTAAATTGGATGAAGTCCAATACCTTTAAGAGATGCCTCACTTTCTAAACTATTAGAAAGGAGAGGCATCCATGGCATAGTATTGAATTCAGAATCATAGATCAAGAAATAGAAAATACCTCAGTCTAATGCATGGATTTTACATATAAGGAAACCGAGCCTCCGAGAGGTTGAATGACTTGCCCAGGGTCACACAAGTAGTGTGATTGGGTTCAAATCCTACTTCTGATGCACTTAGCTCTGTAGTCACAGGAGAGTTATTTCACCTCTTCAAGCTTCGGTTTTCTTATCTGTAAGAAGAAAAGGGTGAATGAGATGACTTGTAAATTCCCTTCCAGTTCTAAATCTATGACCCTATGGCTCTCTTATTCTCCACCTTCATTCTATAGTTCTCCAGGATATCTCCAATAATTTCAAAGGATGTTAGAAAGTTGCACCCCTAAAATAAGCAAAATAAAATTTAAGAATATTTGCTGTGTGGTACTTTTACAAGTAGATTGTGTCCATAGTTGTAACTATGTATCCCCCAGTGATTGTAAGGTTTTTGATCACCACAGCAAAAGCTTATTCATCTTTGTATGTAACCTTCTTGACATCTGGCATCACTCTTTGCACATAAGTAGATGCTTAATGATGTTATGTAAATTAAATGTAGCAACTTTACAAATGGATTCTCTGAGACTCTGGTGGCAATGAACTTAAGGGTCAGAGCTTTAGGGTCTCTGGAATTATATATGCTTCTCCTCTTTTCCTCTCTCTCTCTCTCTCTTACCCTCCTTCCCTCTCCCCCCCTTTCTGTCTCTTCATTTGTCTGCTTTTGTCTCTGTCTGTCTGTCTCTGTGTCTGTGTCTCTCTGTCTCTATCTCTCTCTCTTTCTGTCTCTGCCTCTCTCTCTCTCTCCTTCTCCCTCTCCCTCTCCTCCCTCTCCCTCTCCTTCTCCCT
>NW_020948910.1:11604685-11644180 GCF_900497805.2 Vombatus ursinus | reverse complement strand
CCTCTCCCTTCTTTCTGTCTCTCTTTCTCTCTCTCCCCTCTCCTCCCCTCTCTTCTCTCTCTCTGTCTCTGTCTCTCTCTCTCTCTCTCTCCCCCTCCCCTCTCCCCTCCCCCTCTGTCTGTTGAATTGGACCTGTGAATTCATTGTTGTAAGGAATTCCAAGTGAGGAAACCCCCTCTTCCAATGCAGGTCAGAACTTGTTCTTCAATCCCAGTCTCAGCTGTTGCTTGGATAACTCTCTCAGGGTCACATAGCCAGTAATGTCACAAGTGGAGTTTGAACCAAGGTCTTTGTGACTCCAAGGCCATTGTGTTTCTATTATGCAACACTGCCTCTCAAATTATTCTAGGTGGAGTATGAAGCCACTTCATTATGTCTTTGCTGATGCTTTGAGGCTAAAATAAAGGGGCCTTTGCATTATTCCTGTGTCTTTTCCTGTGTTTCCCAGAGTAATGACATTGGATAAGCAGTTGCCTGCTCTTACGAAAGAAGTTTGTGGTTGTACGCTAAGGATAAATAGTGATTTAGGTGCATTTTTGTTGTTGTTCAGTCATGTCTGACTCTCTGTGACCCCATTTTGGGGTTTTCTTGGCAGAGATAGTGGAGTGGTTTGCCATTTCCTTCTCCAGGTCATTTTACAGATGAAGAAACTGAGGCAAACAGGGTTAGGTGACTTGCCCACGGTCACACAGCTAATAAGTGTCTAAGATCAGATTTGAACTTATGAATATGAGTCTTCCTGATTCCAAGCCTGGCACTATATCTGCTGTGCCCCCTAGTTTCCCCTTTAGGTGCATACCTATCTCTTAAAAATCTGGTTTCTTGGGGCATCTAGGTGGTGCAGTAGATAGCACTGGCCCTGGATTCAGGAGGACCTGAGTTCAAATCCAGTCTCAGACACATAACACTTACTAGCTGTGTGACCCTGGGCAAGTCACTTAACCTCAATGCCTAGCCAAAAAAATTACAAAAAAAATCTGGTTTCTTTGATGAGTTTCCTGAATAGCCACATTGATCTCTTTATATACTTCCTTCTTTTCTTCCTCATCAGAACCATTTGTGTTTTGTATACTCACAGTTTCATTCTAAGTAGTCTTCCATCCCTTTTGGAAGATAAGCCAAGTTCCCTCAAAACCTCTGATCGTGAAGTCCCACCTATCCTTCCTGAAAACTTCAATTTTAAATGTTACCCATCTTTGTATAATGAGTCTTATGATCATTCTCTTTGGTAGAGAACACTCAAATCCAATATGCTCTTTTAAAGTCTAGAGAACATGCCAAACTCTGCTTGCTAAGTGTTTCCCTCTTTATCAATCACTAACTCTCAGAAAGGATCACATCTTCCCAGGAATCCTCATATTTTCATTTTACCAATCAGTTCCTCCTTGTAGATTAAGATTGAGTCTAGAATTGTAGCTACTCTCATCAACTTTGTAATGAAATAGGGAGGAAATCTTCACAATCTTTTGGGGGGACATCTGTGTATGTGAGGCTATATGCCAATGGTCCCTATTGTGTATCCTGACTTACATAAGTGTCTTATTTCCCAGAGGGACATGAACTTTGCTTAGTCGGATAGTACTCTATGCTCTCTCTAGGCTCTATGGATAGCTTCATTCTCTCTAGGCTCTATGGATAGCTAGGTAGTGCAGTAGATAGAACCCTGGACCTGGAGGCACTAAAACGTTGAGTGCACATCCATCCTTAGACATTTACTAGCTGTGTGACCCTGGGCAGTTCTTTTAATCTCTTCAACCATAAAATAGAGAGGGAGCAGTGAAGTGATGCAGTGGATAGAGCACCAGTCCTGGAGTTAGGAGGAGCTGAGTTCAAATCCAGCCTCAGACACGTACTGGCTGTGTGACCCTGGGCAACACTTAGCCTCAATTGCCTCCAAACCCCCCCCCCCAATAAAATAAGGATGATGATGATGATGATGATATCTACCTCCCAGGGTTGTTGTGAGAATCAAGTATATATAGTCACCTAACATACAGTTTACACTTAATAGATGCTTATTTGCTTGCTCCCTACATGGCAAGGCTGATCCCAACATCAAGTAGGAGAAAGGACAGCTAGGTGGCACAATGGATAGAGCACAAGCCCTAGAGTCAGAAAGACCTGAGTTCAAATTCAGTCTCAGACACTTACTAATTGTGTGACCATGTGCAAGTCACTTAACCCTGTTTGCCTCAGTTTTCTCATCTGTAAAATGATCTGGAAAAGGAAATGGCAAACCACTCTAGTATCTTTGCCAAGAAAACCCCAAAAGGGGTCATGAAGAGTTGGACATGACTGAAAATGACTAAACAGCAAGTGGGAGAAAATGCTCTGAAGCCCCAGGGATGGAGGTGGGGGTAATTTCTTATGCTAAATTGGTTCATGAGATGTTAGTTTTAGGAATCTTGTGTTCCACCTCGTCTGAAATCTTTTTTAGATGTCTTTTTGATTCCTTGAAACTCACTTTAATTTTTCTGCAAAAAGATTCTTTCCCTTGTAAATAAATAGCCTAGGAAGGACATACCTATGGTCCTTGTGTTCTTCAGTGAGTCACTAGGGACAAAGGAGGTAAAGGGGAGATTAGTGTCTGAGCCAGAATATCCACATATGTATTGGCATTGGGGACTTTTTGGAGGTTCATGGTTACAATCATAAAAGGACAGAATATTGACCTTTCATTGGCTCAGCAGTATCAATCCAGAGCTAGTAATTAAGACTAGAAGAAAATCCCAAACCACCAGGACAGGATTTCCCAGGTTAATCCACAGAAAGAGCTCATTCCTAAGAAGATTTTCAGGGCCTACAGCTTAGGGGATGACCAGCCCACAGCTTCTGCTCTCTGATAGACACGATTATCAGCTGGGCAAACCAAGAATTTATCATGTGCATCACTATTACCAGAAAGGGGGGGCAACAGATGTCTGAATAATTGAAGTCCCCCATCACAGTCATACCCTGTATTTATGCCAACAAGGAAAATATGGAAACTCAGATTATTTTTAATTCCTATCGTGGCAGAATAAGTCTAAGATTGTAACAGCAATGATCTAGAAATGATCTCATGGGGAAAAGACAGTCAAGTCAGAATGACCACTTCCAGGATGTCTAACAAAGTGGATTCTGCTCTGAAAGACCCTGATCTGACAATGCACACAAACAAGTCACCACATTTCCTTCAGTTTCCCACAGAAATGTGATTTTTCTCCTGACTCACTCTTAGCCAACTTCAGGATGTGCAATCTGAAAATGTTGTTTCAAGGAAGTTTAGTTCAGAAAGACAAAGAATTTACTAAACAAACATGTAACACCCAGCTTTAAATTTACATACATTTCTTTCCCAATAAATATTGAACTTATCATAAAATGCAATAACCACACCAACTACCAGTGCAATAAAGGGAGGTCTGAAGTCAAAGACTATTTAACAGAAGAACGATTAAATTAAATAACTCACATTAGGAAAATATTATATTTACTTAAAAAACTGTAAAGTTCAATTAAGATGATAAAAATGATTGTCTACCCTAGAATTAAAAAAAAAGTAACAATGTGGCAAAAAAAACCCCGAGAATATTTTCCATACTTGTGAAATTCTTGAATTCTAGTGGTCCTCTCATGGTTATTCAAAAGATGCAGAACCATATAATCACAGAGTTGAAAGGGATGTTACGGGCCACTTAGTTGAACCTTCTACCCAATATAGCAATTCCAGGTACAACATTTCTGAGGGATAATTATCTGACCTTTGTTTAAACACTTGCAGTGATGAGGACTAAATTTTGAGGCCAATCATTTTATTTTCAAAAAGTTCTGATGATTAGAAACACCTTGTTTATGTTAAATTAAATCTAATATCCATTAATACTAGTTCTACCCTTTGGAGTAACATAGAATAAATCTCCTTTCTGACCTCCAAGTATTTGGAAAATGGTATCATTTCTCTCTTTGGCTTACTCTTCTCCAGGAGACATTTTCTCTTTCCCTTCCACTATTCCTTATATGACATGGTTTCTAGAAATTTACATTCAATTTTCTTTTTGGTCTGTGGTTCCCAGAATTAAACATGTTACTCCAGATGTTGTCACACCCAAAATAGTGTAGCTAATCCTTCCCATGACCTGGACTCTATACTGCTATTAATGAAGATAGGCAAATATCCTAACTTTAAGAAAGAAACAAAAGGTGAATTCTGAAAACTACATATCAGTAAGCAGGATACTTATTTCTAGCAAAATTCTGAAAGAAATTATTGAACAGATGGTTGATGAGTTCTTAGAAAAGAAATGGGTGAAAACTAAGAGGAACCAGGGGTTCACTAGGAATAAATTATGCTAAATTAACTTAACTTCCCTTTTTTCATAGCATTTCTAGATCAGGGAAATAAGATAAATAAGTGTTTTTTTTTAATTTTAGCAAGACATTCTCAATGCAGTGGTGAACATGGCAGCCAAAATTCAAGGTCAGGAAGTAACAAGAGCTCATCACAACAAAAACAGTAGCTCATATTTCTATAGTACTTGAATGTTTGCAAAGTGCTTTCTGTACAACAACTCTTTTGTGTTTAAAAGTTCCCAAGTGCTCCCATTTTAGTAGGACCTATAGTCAGTTCATGTATTTAACCCACAAAAATTAATCAAAAGTCTTGGTGTTATAATTGTTGCCCTATGAACCACTCTCATAATTCCACTCTTTTTTGCAAATGAACAACTGTTTGGGAGCAAGAAAAGGATATGGGGAGTCTGCAAAGGATTTAAGGATAAAAAGTCATTTCAAGAACTAAAGGATGGAAATGGAAGGACAATAAACAGAAGAAAAATAGAAAAGATCTGCAAAGATTTTTATAATTTTTTTTACCCACAAGGGCAATAAAGCCACCAAACTTCAGCTCCAACACTTTGTTGCACTTACAAAAGATACAGAAATTACATTAATGAGAACAAAAATGGATAAAGTAGCTGGAGTAGACAAAAAATACATAAAGGAGATCAGTGCTATAGGTGATACAGTTGTAAAGACACTGAGAAATTGATTCGCAGTGCACTTGAAGGGTGGGAAGATATAGAAGGTGTTGGGGGGGGGTCTGGAATATCAGATTACATTACTAATGAAAAAGGCAACCAAGAAAACATCAGCACCTACCAACTTATCTACCTAATTTCTCATCTATGCAAAATCTTCTTGAGAATTAACTACACATGTATCAAGAACATCTTTGATGACGGTACTGGCAGGTAATAGGCTTTTGAAGTAACATTTCATAATAGAATATATTTTTATCATTACACAATTGACTGAAAGATGTAGAGAATATAATATTGTATTGCACTTATTGTTTTTTTTATTATTTTGAAAAGCATTTAAGTAATGCAAAATTCTGCCTTAAAATCTCTCTTCCAACAAGTTGATTCCCAGTCATTCATCAAAATTATTTGATTCCTTGAAAGATATAAAAACAAAGATAACCCTATTTGATGAGCCTTTGATCATAAATATCAGATGAGACATAAAATAGGGAGACATGTGCTTGCCAAAAATGTTTACCAGTGTCATGGAGGAGATCCAACCCAGAGTCCACGTTAAAGATGATTCCTTATGGATGGGGTGGTCCTCCAAATGCTCTTGTCTATAGATGGCATTATGCTGGTTGCATCAAGCCTTAGAACATTGAAAAGCCTCTTGGAAGAGATCTGTTATCACTCAAAAGAGTTTACCTAACCATCTACACAGGAAAATCTAAGTATTTGAAGAGTATCTGTTGTCCAGATTATGACATACAACTACAAATACAAACTATAGAGCCTATATCTATATCTAGAGTATAAAACTGATGGTTCTACATATGGATGGTGTGGTGGTGGCTGATGGAGCACCTATGTTTTCTTGGTGTTAATTGTTAGGCTAAAGTTAGCATAAGCAGCAGAGAATCAAGCCATGGTTTGTTGTATCTCAGCTTCAGAAGCTGCATTGAGTACACAATCATCTGCAAAGAGAAAATCATGCACCAACACTCCTTCCACTTTGGGCTTGGCTTCCAGTCTTTTCAAGTTGAAGAATTTACCATCAGTGTGGTAGCTGACCTTGATGCCATGTTCATCCTCACTGAAAGCATTTGACAACATGGTTGAAAACATCATGCTAAAATGCATGGGAGCAAGCACACAGCCTTGTGTCACTCTATTGGTGACTGGGAAAGTACAAGAGCATTGGTTACAGCAAATGGAGAAGTTTTGAATGCTATAGATAAGTTAACTTGAATTGGTAGTGTACTTTCCAGGGATGTACACATTGCCAAAGCTAGCTCAGTGTTTGGGAGATTCTGAAGGAAACTATGGGAGAGAAGAGGTATTAGACTGACTACCAAACTGAAGGTCTACAGAGCTGTTGTGCTGACCTCATTGTTGTATGCCTGTGAATACTAGTGCCATGCCAGGAAACTGAATCACTTCCATTTCAATTGTCTTAGAAAGATTCTGAAGATCACCTGGCAGGATGAGATACCAGACAATGAGGTTCTTTCTTGAACTACTGCTAAGCATTCAAACTCTGCTTCAGAGAGCGCAACTCTGTTGGGCTGGCCACATTGTTTGAATACAAAACATAAGCTTGCCAAAAAGACTATTTTATGGAGAACTGACACAGGGCAAGCATTCACATGGTGGTCAGAAGAAGAGATACAAGGACACTCTCAAGGTCTCTCTTAAGAACTTTAAAATCGATTGTGTGACATGGGAGACATTGGCACAGGACCATTCAGCATGGCATGCTCACATCAGAAAAGGTGCTATGCTCTATGAGCGAAACAGAATTGAAATGACTCAAGAGAAATGTGAGATACACAAACTTAGAGAACCCTCCCCAAAGGTTCGCATGGACTATTTATGTGCAACCTGTGGTAGAGCATTCCAAGCTCATATTGGTCTGATTAGCCACAGTCAGATACACTAAACTCAACTCTAGCATAGTGATGTCATTTTGGTCCTCTTCAAAAACGAAGGACAACAGAGCATAAATCTGGGGTAAAACACATAGATAGATGAGGGAGGCCCATAATTAACAGGAGGAAGTCAGCAGGCTGGATTGTTTTTGGGAAATTTCAAAACTGTCATAATGTCCCCACACTTATCCCAGAAGCAAAGCCTCATCTTTTTAATCCCAATATTCTTTTTAGTGTTGTTGCATAATTGCAAATCATGGCACATTGCAGTCTCGAAAGGATCAATAATTAGTATTACCAGAGGGCAATGGAGAGGTTTATGGTAGGTTTGAGCAGGCTGCAACAAATAACCAATGAGGAACTTCTCTTTTTCAATTTAATTTTTTAAAAAAAAATCAATGAACAAAAATCTATTTTCCCTCCCACCCCACCCTCCATTGAAACAACACAAAAAGAAAACTTTTGTAACAAATATGCATAGTCAAGCAAAACAAATTCCCACACTGACCATGTCTCAAAAACACATGCAAATGAAAATTTTCAAAGAAGAATAGGAATAAAAGATGTTGTAGGGAAATGTCTAATCAAAAAAGAAAGATAAGCTAGGCACATAGTGAGAGCAAGGGATAACTGATGGACAGTCTATGTGCTCCACTGTTATCTTTTGAAATATCAAAAGAAAGTAAAGACCCCTGTGATGAATGAATGGGAAGACTTGGGCTAGAATCACAAAGCATAGACAGGCATGAATTAGTTACAATCTGCACTGTTGGAGAGGATGTTAAGTTTGATGAGATTAAAAATTCATGTATTTGAAAATTAATAATAATTGTAACTAACATATTAGTGCTTCATAGTTTATAAAATGTCTTATGTATACTAACTAATTTCACAGAATCATTAAAACTCAGAGCTGGAAGGGACCCAAAAGACCATCCAGTCTAGTCAGTACCTGAATAAGACTCCACCTGAATAGAATCTGTTCAATTAAATATTCAACTCAATCAACTGGTATCCTCTCCTTCTTTTAATATCTTTTCACTTGATCCTTCAATGCCCTGTAACAAGGTGGTATAGTGAATACCACTAGATCTAGAGTCAGGGAGACCTGAATTCAAATTTGACCTCGCCCACTTACAACTGCATGATCCTGAGCAAGTGACTTAACCTCTCTTGCACTGTTTCCTCATCTGTAAAAATAGGATAATTTGAAAAACATTTGATTAAGCAATGCAAAATTCTACCTTAAAGGCTCTCTTCCAACAAGTTGATTCCCATTCATTCATAAAAATTTTTTGATTCCTTGAAAGATATAAAAATAAAAATAACCATATTGGATTATCCTTTGATCATAAATATCAGGTGAGGCATAACATAGGGAGACATATGCTTGCCAGTCGGGGTTGTTGTGAGAACAAAACAAGATACTATTTTAAGACACTTTGCAAATCTCAAAGCACTATGTAGATGCTAGCTATTATTATCATTGTCATCATTATCTCTAACATAAAAATCCTCTGTATATACCTGTTCTAGACTAGATGCTCTTTCCATCTTCATTTTCTTTAGTACCATTTCTGTCTCCTCATGAGGCACATCAGAAACTATAGCCCTAAGAAATGTGTTGGCACTATTGTTATTGGTGGAAATAACCAAGTGGATAAAAAAAAACTGATTTTGTGAAGAATAAAGAATTTTCCAGATTCTTATTTTTATTTGGATGCACAACCTATGGAGGTACTAATGGTAACTAATGGCTTACCATTAGTACAAATATCTTGGACAGACACCGTGGATGGCCACTATGGAATCAACCAGGAGGAAGAGAGAGGGCTAGATGGCCCTTTGAGGAAACTGTTCAGTATTTTTAATGACCTTAAGTCTCCCCCTGAAGCAAAAGCCCACTTTTAAAATCATCTGCATTTTTCTGGTGATTTTATATGATGCTATATGACTGAGTGGAATAACACAGTTTCTAAAGAATTACATTTTTTAATCATCCTAAGAGTAAAAAAGAAGTGCATGGTAGATATGAGTAGACTAAAAAGTATTAACAATAAACATTTTATGGGAGAATGAATGAATAAAAATAATTATCAACAGTCTACTATGTGCAAAGCACTATACTACATGCTGGCCATTACAAATACAAAAGCATGACAGTTTCTGCTCTCAAGGGACTCATATTCTAATGGTGGACATAATACATACGGAAAATTTCAGTAGCAAATCAGATGGAAAGATCCTATGGTCCTTAGGGGGCACAATGGTGGTAATGTATATTCTTTAATATCTTTTCTCCTGATACAATAATCTCTGTTTTGGATGTTGAACCATTTGACAGTGCCAAGGATTTTCATAGTGAGAATTTTCTTTTCTGGGTTTTCAGTAGCTGTGACTTATGAGGAGTCATGAGCTGTAGCACCCATAGATATAATGTTCAGGTCACATTTCCATAAGGGTTGCTTTTTGGAATGAAAGGAATAAAGAATCAGGATAAAGGATGACATCAGGAAGAAATATGACTAGAAAAGGAGGTAGCCTGGTTATTAACTAGAGTCAGAATAACTTATGGATAGTCTACATGATCCAATGGTACCCAAAGAATGTTAAGAGATCTAGAGAAAAGACTTCAACATATTGACAAAGCTGCCTAAGGAAGATACATGGGATGACATGGACAAGAGTTGCATAGTTTGAGAAAACATGGATAGATTATGATCTGTACCATTGGAAGGAGTCCTCCCTCCCTCATTGATGAAATCACACGTATATAGAAGTATGAAAAAAAATTCTACTTATCTGTCACCTGTTTTTCACTCAATAAACACATTAAGCATATGCTATGCGCTCTGTATCAGAGAAGGAAATGGCAAACCACTCCAGTATATTTGCCAAGAAACCATCACGGACAAATCTGTGGGGTCACGAAGAGTCAGACATGACTGAACAGCAACAAAAACAACAAATGTGCTCTATGGTAGACACTGGGGAGATTAAAGACAATTCTTGCCCTCATGAAGCTTATAGTCTAATAGTGGGATAGGGAACAAATAAAGGATGGCCTGTATGATAAGAAAATCTGGAAATATAAAAGAAGGAACCAGTACTTTCAGTACCTCTGGCTTACCTTCCTCTTCACAGGTTCAGCCAGCAGCATTTTAGCAGTGGATGAAAGGATGGGGAGTGGGGAAACAGATGGAATTGATCACTGAAGATGAACTCCAGCTGATGTCATTAATGGATTAGAAGGAGAAAATATTTAATTTAAGGTCAATAGTAGAAAATAGAATCAGCATATAAGCATCAGAAGAGCCAACTTTTATTTTATTTTTTTGTTTTGTTTTTTGGTAAAGCAATTGGGGTTAAGTGACTTGCCCAAGGTCACACAGCTAGTCCGTGTCAAGTGTTTGGTCTGAGGCCAGATTTGAACTCAGGTCCTCCTGACTTCAGGGCGGTACTCTATTCACTGCGCCACCTAGCTGCCTCATAAGAGCCAACTTTTATTGCTAGTCATGGTGGAGTGTGTGTGGACAAGTCTGGAAATGAATGACTATATAAGACTCAGAGGAATTGTGTTTTTGTTTATTCATAGTGCTCTATCACCTTTCTCTCTCTCTTATAGGTGGTATGTGAGAGGGGTGATCATGGACCCCATCTATGTTCCCTAAGTTTTTCTGTGTTGATCTATATATAGTTGTCTCATATAGTATTCCAGAGCCAAGAGAGTTCCTCATAAGGGAATTCTAAGCAATACTGATGTGCATCATAAATTCATCCAAGAAAGTGTATATATAACCTTCATTAGCTAAGCTCGGTCCAAAATCCCTAGAGAAGTGATGTGATACAGCTGCTGAAATGAAGATGCTCCAGAAAACAATTCAGACTTCATGGACAGGCCATCTAACTATTCATTCCTCTGGATTTCCTTCTTCAAGCTCTGCCTCAATCCATAGCTTGAGATACACTCCGTATCTGACATAGCCTTTCCTCTAGGTCATTACCATGGGTTGCATTTGTCACCTAGTTACCTACTCCTGTTTCTAATTTACTGTGGTAGCTCATCAAAAAGGCTGAGAAGGTCTTCAAGTCTTGTCATGCAATTTTTCAAGTCACAGATTTTATGTTAAAAAAAATGTTTAAAGATAAGACTCTCATCCTAACTCAATTTATTTTTGCTTTCATCAAGCACCAGAGAGCTGCCAAACTTCCTAGGTTAATTGATCTATCAATGGTGCCTCATTCTATCACAATATTCACCTAACTTTCAGTGCCAGTTCAAGCATAGCTTTCATCTGAGGATGTCTGAATGATTTCAACACAGAGGCAATTTATTCTAAAACATTAAAGGGGGGATCACAGAAGGAGATCAAAGGGCAGATCAGGATGGCTTCTTGATTCACAAACTACGTAAAACGGAGCCCAGAGAGGAGACCACAACTAATGGCTTCAAGGAAATGGGCATGGAACTCCCCACCACTGCATGCCAAGTGGGGAACATCACAGATGGGAATGGAATGAGAAATAAAAGTAAAGTTTCCCATTCTGATGGAAATAAGGAAGCAGATTTGAAAATGATCCAAATTCAAAGGTCAAGAAAAACATTTACATCTCTGTATGATTGAAAGTGTGTCTGAGATCCTTACTTTCAGAAATAGGAAGGCAAAGAAATACCTTGGAATAAAGACAGAGGGGCTTGAAATGCCTTTTTTCCCATTTATATGACTAACTCCAGACTTGGAGCCTAACCATTGCCCTTTAGCTTCTTTGGGTTCCCTTTTGCTCAGCAGTGCTGCTGTTTGGCATAGGGCACCTCTCTTGGCTGCATTCCAGCTTCAAACAAGTGGCTGCTTCTGGGGGAAAATCCCTTGGCAATGAAAAATATGGGAAACTTTTTTTTTTTTTAAGTTCCAGTGTATCCCTCTTCTGGGCATGTGCTCCAAGAATGTCAAAGGCAGAAAGGGCCAAAGTATACTAAAATATTCCTGGCAGCACTTTAGTAGCAGCAAAAAGCTAGAGATAAAGTGGGGACCTACCAATTGGGAAAGGGCTAAATAAATTGTGGTATATGAATATGATAAAACATAACTTCAGTAAAAACAAAGGAGAAACAGGAATTCAGAGAAACAAAGGAAGACTTTAAAAATGGATGTGGAGTGAAATAAGCAGAACTAGGAGAACAATATACAAAATGATTATAATGAAGCAAATGAAAATAGCACTAAAATACGGAAAAAAATAAGGCTATTCACCATGAGTTCCCTCTTTCTTCATCCTCATCTCCCATCATTCAGATGCCTTCTGCCACTGTCTTCCTTCACTCCTATCTCACATGATGAAGCGATCCTACTCCTTACCAAGATTAACCCTCTACTTGTTCAAGTGATCCCATTCCATCCTGTCTCTTCCAACATATTGCTCTCCCTGTAATCCCCACTCTTTCACTTATTTTCAACCTCTCCCTGGCTCCTTTCTTGCTGCCTACAAACATATCCATGTCTCCCCCATCTTGAAAAACCTCTCACTTATATGTTTTCTGCTTTTTGTAACTAAATTGCTCGAAAAGGCAGTTTACTTATCCTGTATATAGCTTGCTTCATATATGTTTGTTTTCATGTTGTCTCCCTCATTATATTGTAAACTCTCTGAGGGCAAGACTGTCTTTTGTCTTTTTTTGTATCTTCAATGCTTAGGAGAATGCCTGGCACATAATAGATGCTTAACAAATGCTTATTGATTGATTGCTATCCTGATTAATTGCAATGATCTAAACCTGGTCTCAGGAACTAATGTTGAAACATACCTCCCTCCTCTAGGTAAAAAATTATAGGATGTGGAATGTGCCGCTGTCAGATGTGGTCACTGCGTCTGTTGTTTGTGCTATAAATATGTCTTCGTTACGAAGAAAAGTTCGATCAAGTGAGGGATTATGAAGGGGGAAATTTCTGATGTAAACCTGTAAGGCAATAATAATTTTTTAAAGTTCCATTGAACAATTTGAGGAAAAACCATAGAAGATAGGTTAATGAGATTCAACTTTCCGTTCCATGGTTCTTCTTTGCTTATATTTAGCCACTTAAAATCAATCAAACTAAGCCAAACATTTTAGGTTATAACGGGTAGTGGTGGAGGACTGGCTCTGTGAGAGTTATTAGATTATTATTAGATTAGATTATAAATTCTTTGGGATTAGAGACTTCGTTTTTGTATCTCTGGCACATAGTTCAGTGCCTTATTCATAGTAAGTACTTAATAAATATTAGTTAAATTGAATGGAAGAGATGGGAGGAAGCAGTAAGGGAGAAGAAAATGATGCAGAAAACTGCTGCTAGTACTAAATAACAAGGGTGAACTTAATCACCTCTTCAAAATACCTTGAAACATACACAAAAAATATCACCAACTCCAAATTGTAGAAATGGTGAGAACCACATATTTGATCATAATAATGAGCTTCTGTAATAATGCATACATCATTGTAAATTATGACCATGAAAAATGAAAATTAATCTTTGTGATTGGCTCTTTCTTGTACTTATAACCAGTCTTTAATGGGGAGATTGGGGAGAGGGAAAGTGTTGGCATTGGCTGCTTGACAACAACTCCCCATCCCCTTCTCTACATCCACACACCAATTAATTAGGCTTCAACAACATAAGGTGGCTATGGAGAAGGTATAGCTAATTCCTCCATTTTAATCACCCCGATAGGGACACTTTTGCAGTTGATTGACATGGTCCATTTGCACTTTGGACCTTGCATGATGAAGTCTGCACAATTCAATTAACATGGCAAGGTTCCACTTTGGGCCTGCTCGATTGTTCCCAGCATAGGTTAACTTTTGTGATATAAATGAGTAAAGAACAAGGACAGAAGGAGCAGTATTCAAAATGCATTCTTCTTAGCCTTGTGGTTCAGCCTTGGATGCGGTGTATGCTTAATAAATATTGATTTGAATATTTGCTGAAAGCTTCAGTTAAGTTTGGATGGAAGTAGTCAATGCAAGTCTTGAAATGTTTCCCACTCCCTCCCCCCAATTAATAATTCAGTGAAACCAACCCTTATTTTTGAACACAGAGCAACATGTTGAGCAATTAAAAAAAAAAACCTGGCAAGTCCCATTGGCCAATCTCCTCCAAAGATCCCCTCCAGGGAATCTATCTATAGTAGTTGGCACCATCTTTCAGCTTGCCTTCATGCGTAAGGGTAATATGGCACTATGGTGATGTCTTGGATAGAGTTCCTCTCCACAAATTCCTTAAATTCAACTGAGATAACTATATGCCCATTGTCAGAAGTGATGGCATCTGACAATATACTTGTGCAGGTATTTGGCATAGAGCTGTGATTATTTCAGGAAAGATTGGAACTGGAACTTGGAACATTTCAACTATTTTGAGAAGAAGTTTATTATCAGAGAAGTCCTAAGTTTCTCCCTAAGATTTTTGAAGCAAAATCAATATTAATTCATGATGAAGTCTCCTTTTCACAGAGAGGTAAGTGCCTTTGGTAGATCACACCAAGTAGCCTGGCATGCCACACTATTTTTTTAAACAACCATTTAAATATCTGAATTAATTCCAGATCACCAGATATAGCTTCTAGTCATGGATTTCCATGAAAATGATCTCCAGATGTTCTGTACATAGTTTGTTCAAGACAATATAATAGGTCCCTTTTGGAAATGACCTAATTGGTTTCCCAATAAAAGGCATTCTTTAGGGACAGACACCTCATGCTGCTTGTGAAGAGTACTTTGCCTCAGAGAGTTGATTTATTGATTTAATGCTTAGCACAGTGTCTGGCATGTGGTAGATGCTTAAATGTTGATTGATTGATTAATTGATCACCTTCCCAACACCTAGGTTAAGATATGGATTGATCTGGGAGCCTACATAGATAGGGGCATAGCAGAAAACATTAGACACGGAGTCAGATGACCCTATCTTTGACATTTACTAGCTCTGTGGTCATGAACAAGTCACTTGACCTCCATATTTCTCAGTTTTATTATCTGTAAAATGGGGATAATGATATCAATAATATTTCCTTTATAGGATTGCATTTGTTAAGCAGGCACTTAACAAAGGCTTGTTGAATTGATAACTGGCAGGAAGCAGTAAAGAAGGAAGTAGGGCTAAAAACTTGTGCAAATACCAAATAAAAGGACAAATTTAAGGACCTCTTCAAAATACTTTCTTATATTGCAGAAATGATGCATACCACAAGTCAAGTAACTGATGCAAAATCTCTTACAGACCGTAGCACAGTTCTTAAACCTTTTTTTGTGTAATGGATCCCTTTTTCTGTCTGGTGATGCCTATGGACTCCTCTGAGTCATTTCATAAATGTATAAAATAAAAATTCATAGAAGTACAAAGAAAACCAATTATAGTGGAATAAGTTATCAAAATAAAATAAAAAAAAACCTCACAGACCCCAGGTTAAGAGCCCCTGCAGCTTATAAATGCTAGCTTTTAAAATTAATCTTGTGCTTTGGTTAGCACACAAGGGAGGGAATTACTTAATATTTAGAATTCCTGTGGAGTAGTCACAGAATAGTAGGGTTGACTGATGACTTTGGTCTTAGGATAATGTCCTGAGCTAATGCTCTTTCATAGTTCTAGACAAATTTGTTGTTCTAAGTGCTAAACAAGGAGGTTTTAATACCTCATCCATAGGGACATAATGACAAGTGTAGACTTGTCCAAAAAAAAAAGCTTTCCTCAAAAAGTTGTTATCAATTAGATTTGTAAAGGCACCTTTCATGGAGGCAGTTGTAAAACTTTTTGACTCCTATAGAAAAGTGAGTGCTTCTTTACACACTTGTCTTGATTTAGTTCTGAGCTGTAGTTGAACTCATTCTTAGGGAGTAACCAATTGTTGCAATGCCTTCTAGCATTCAGTGGCCAAGAAAAGTTTTAGCACAATGAAATGAAGCATCTCTAGCAAGAAACAATGGTTTGGTGTCTTCATGATGTACTTTTGAACTCCTCTCATTGTCAAAGATGCAAGTTGATTGGATGGCATTGATGGAAGGCCTGTACCAATACCAGGGTATGTGCTTTAAACTGGAAAGAAGGTGAGGCTGGCAGCAAGTGTGATTCACAGTCCTGCTGGAAAATTGGAGGTCTTAGAACTAACCTTATTGGGCAATGACAAGAAGCATTGCTAGGACTCAAGTTGTCCCAGCAATTTAAACCTCACCAACACATCAGTCAGCTCCTGGTAGTCTTTGGTTAACTGTTAGATCTTATTAACACTGTCCTACCACAGCAGCCCTTTAACATGGGAAAAAGGGCACCTGCTGACAAGCCCTCTTATCACTGCAACTGGGATTCATGCATCCATGTTGCTCTCAAGATAGACTCTTCTCTCATACTTCTTCTTTGGGGTCAGGCTTGTTCCTTATAATTTTGCAACATTAATTTTTGAGTGTTTTGTGGTTGCTGTTCGTTCTAATTATATTGTAGTCATTGAGTGTATCACTTTTTGGATCTGCTTCCATTTATCGCTTGATGCTAAAAAAAAAAAAGTTTGGAAACTACTGATCTACATCAACCTTCTCATTTTATAGAGGAATACACTGGAGTTATTCAAGGTCACATCTACAATAAAGAGTAGATTCAGGATTTAAATCCATGTGGTCCCACTCCAAAGCCACTGTTCTTCCTAGTATGGTACCACGTTGCTATCTATCACCCAAACCAATGTGGTTGCATAAAGCTGCTGTTTTTATACTCTACCCAAACCCCACTGGAAGACTCTAACAGACCTTCTGATGATGTTTAGGCAATCAGTTATTTATACCATGTTTCTATGGAACTAGCTGGCTGCTCCCATAAAGTTGTTTCAACTAAAGTCATATTTTCATGAAACCAATCAAATTAGGTGGTGTATAGGCCTACACTAGCCAACGATGATTACAAAAATGAATAGGCAACTAATGATCCTTTCTACTCTAAGGATAACCAAACACTGCCCTTTGTGGTCGTAACCCCAGTGTTTTTCTAACCTGGCTTATTGGAAACAGTCTGGCTGATGCCCACTCATCCAAACACCTTCCTTCCCACCATGCTAACTTTGGTCTAGCACATTGGCTGGCTGCTATTGCTTCTCAGAAGCCACAAAATTTTGAGGAAGCTGCCTTTCAGCATGAGCTCATATGGGACTAATTTCAAGTAGGATGGGTTGAAGAAATATTTGTAGCCTTAATATCAGTTCTGCTTTGAAATTCCTCAGATTTTAGTACCCTGTTGGATTCTGTACTTCTGAGTGAATCAGTTATTGATCATGTAGACAAGTAATATAATATAATAAATATGATATGATATGATATGATATATAATATATAGCTTTATAATTGTAAAGAGCTGTATAAATATAAGATATTACAATAAAAATCTCTATAGTTTTCAGCTCCTAAAAATTCTAGTCTTGTGACAAATGGACAGTCACTTAAGTGGTATGGTTTGGAAAGTAGCAAAAGATTAACAAACCCCCAATACCTTCTTCTTTCTTTACCCAATCTGCCACCAGTACCTGAAATTCTCACTCGTTCTTTCTGCATTATCTCCAGAAAACTTTTGTTTAAAAATGTGGGTATTACTTTAGAAACTTTAAAGTGTTCCAAAAATGTAAATTATCATTGTTTTTATTGATGTTGTTACAATTACCTGGGTGAGGCAAGGTTTTCATTAATTAGCATCCTCTTAAATGGGGTCACAGGACAAGTAAGTGTAGTTCTGTCATTCCCTTCTTCTCCCTCTCCCCCCTTCACATCTCATATAATTGCTTAATAATGTTTGTTGATTTACTGACTTGAGGGTAGAGACTGTCTTCACTTTTGTTCTTATATCTCCAGTGCTTCTAAAGTACTTAGCACATAGTAAAGGACATAGTAATTATTAATTTATTTGTTCCTTCCTTCCTTCATTCAATAAGGTTATCTTATAGAAGTAACCTTGGAGAGAACATTTTTCAATCATCCTCTGATTATCAGAATGAAATATAAATCAGGGAGATTATACACTTGTTAAAGTATTTGCTACTGTCATGGGAGGGGATGTCCTGAGTGGAGTTTAAATGGAAAATAAAGTGAAGTCCAGATGCTCCTGTTTGCAGATGACATTGTGTTGACTGTATCAAACCTAAAGCTACTCTGGTCTCATCAAAGAGATCCATGACTACTCAGAAGAGATTGGTCTACCACTCCTGGTGAGTGTAACTCATAAAAATAGGGCCTTTTAGTACCTGACCTCTAAGTTCTTTTGTGTTATATAGCCACACTTATGGAAAGCAAAGCATCCCTGGATTCCTGTGGCTACTTGGGAAGAAAAGATTGAGACTAAGACTGGATTGGCTCTCCACAGCCACCCTGAGAATTCACTTAGGCCCCAAGCCCTTTGTTACATTATTGAGTCTAAAAGATTCTGATTCACAGAGAGGTGGGAACAGGAAGGGGAAGGAAAAAGGGGGATTCCAGAGTAGCCCAGTTCTCTTAGGATTAGTTTTGATTGCCCAGTTATCATTCATTGATGAGTCATCCAAAGTTTTCTGTAACCTCTTACACAGTCAGCTTTGGGTCTCTCCAGGAAGTGCCTTGTTTCTCTCTAGGAAAAAATAACTTTTTTTTCCTTATTCTTTGGCTGAAAACACATTTCACTCTAAAATGGATTCTTTAAGCCTAAGTGTGGACACAATTTTAAGTCCATTGTGTCAAAAATGTCTTTTTTGGGGTCAGTTAGGTGGCACAGTGGATAGAGCACCAGCCCTGAAGTCAGGAGGACCTGAGTTCAAATCCGGCCTCAGACCAAACACTTGACACATACTAGCTGTGTGATCTTGGGCAAGTCACTTAACCCCAATTGCCTCCCCCCCCCAAAAAAAAAGAATGTCTTTTTTACATTATAGTTTGTTGCATATGTGCACTTTATATGTTATTGCCTGTGTTCCTTGCGTATGCATCAAACTCTCCTGTTATAAACTCTATAAAGTCAGAGATGTCTTTTGGTTACCATTGTATCGCTAGCCTCTACCACACATCTCTGCACCATAGTAGGGACTCTATAAATGTTTGTTGTATAGCGTAGTGAAAGCAATTCTATACTTGAAGTTAGGAGAACTGGATTTAAATCTCTGCTACTTAGCAGTTTCTGTTACAGCCTTCTCCACTCTTCTTTGTATCTTGAAATGTTTGTGTTTCAGAAGAAAGTAGAAATTTAGAAGAGGGTGCAGACAAGCAGGGTGCTGTGGGTGAAATCAGAAGCTGATATTATTTTAGCGGTGGAAATGACATCAAAGAAGAGCTTAGCCACTGCACCCCAAGGGCCATGAGACTTTTCCATGACATGCAAATAAAACCTCCCAGATATATTTTTCTCCCTTTAGAATGTGAACTGCTTGAGAGCCAGATGGTCTTATTTTCTATTTATATTGTTAGCACTTAGCACAGTGCTCTGCATATAGTAAGCACTCGATAAATTCATTCATTCATTCATTCATTCATACTACCATGTGAAATTTAATATATACATAAAGAAAACAAGATATACATTCATAGAAATTCAATTTTATGTACAATTCTTTTTTTTTGTTCTTTATAGGTGGAAATATTCCTATTTGTTGATGTTTGTCAAGTCCACAAAAAAAAAGGAAAAAAGAGAAATATTTGTGTTTGCCGACAATTGTTAAATTCACAGTAAAAGAGAAAATGTAAATGTCAGAAGAAAACATTTGCCCCTTACCTAGATGCTTGAACGTTTCTGGGCCTTAGGGTCTACTTTTATAAAGGGGATGAGGGGAGAGGAATAAGCATTTACCAGGCCCTGTACTAAGCTCGTGTATCTCATTATCTCATTTGGAACTCACCTGTTGTTATCCCCATTTTACAGATGAGGCAGAAATTAAGTGATTTGGTTAGGGTCACACAGCTAGAAAGCCTCTGAGACTAGATTTAAAACCAAATCTTCCTGACTCCAAGCCCAGTGCTCTGTTTACTGTACCACCCAGCTGCCTCCATAAAAGGAAGTTAATAATACTTTGTACTCTCTGCCTCACAGGATCACTGTCAAGTACACACCCTCCCTTATCCCTGGGGGTGTAAAGAATATAAATCCCCTCCCCATGGTGGGGGGGGGGATAGAAATAGGGATTAAAAAAAAATACAAATTTCAGTAATTATTGTTCTTATTAAATTGACTGAGAGCCACCATATTCTAGTGGATATAAAGCTAGGTGGAGGGCAGCTAGGTGGTACAGTGAATAGTGCTCTGGCTTTGGAGTCAGGAGGATCTGAGTTCAAATCTGGCCTCAGATACTTGATACTTACTAGCTGGGTGACCCTGGGCAAGTCACTTAACCCTGATTGCCTCACCAAAAAGCAAAAGAATAAATAAAATAGAGCTAGATTTGGAGCCAGAAAGACTTGAATTTATATCTCACCCCTGATTCCTACTAGTCAAATGGTCCTGGGTAAGTCATTTAACTTTTCAGTACTCTAGGTACTTCCTCAGATTATAAATTGCAAAAAAGGTGATGACCTGCATTAATAGAAAGAATGCCCTCACCTGAGAGTTTCCTATACCAATGACATCTCTAGTCCAATCCCAAATTCTATTGAATCGAAAGAAAAAAAACAAACAACCAATCGCAATACCACTGGCATTGTAGAGCTTATAAGGTTAGAAATGGAGAAACTATGATTACCTCCACTAATGGGAGATCATTATTCATTTCCTCACAAATTCAGAACTGGACAGGACCTTAAACATCATCCAAGATGAGTAAACTAAAGCCCAGAGAAGCTAGATGACTTACCCAAAGTCACAAAGCAAGTGAATGGCAGAATCTGAACCAAAACCTATCTATGCCTTCTTACTCCCAGGTCCAGTGCATTTCTACCATGTTGGACTGTCTGTCAGTGTTTGCAACATGGGTCATAACATTCTTGTGTATAATTTTCTATATCTGAAACCTGGATCTTTTTTAAGGGTTAGCGATCTGTACAAATCCAATATCCTCCCCATTAACCAAGGAGTTACCCAAGTTTGGTTTTGTTTGGGGCCAGGAAGAATTTAGTCATAGCTCTATTACTAACATCATTACCACCACCATCACCAATAACAAGAAAATAGACTAAACGAGCAAAATTTGCTGATCTGTGGCCTGGACCACGTAGTAAGAATATTAAGCCAAAAGGAGAATAAAAGATTTATATCATAAATAGGTTTTGATGTCATGACCCTGCTCTTATTTTTTTATTTGTTTGTTTGTTTGGTGAGGGATGGGAGAGGTTGCACAATTTTCATGTTATTTACTGTATATTAAGGTATTTTTCTTTTGTGAACCTGAACCACTCCCATGGGGTAGGAGAGGATGTGGATCATGACTCATTAAGATAAGTACATGGAAGTGGATAGTGCAGGTAGCCAGGCTAGGGAAAGTTATCTATTGCTTATTAGCCTCAAGTATTATCTCAGCATTGCCAATGAGTCCATAGCCAGGGGAGTCCCAGAAAGAGAAAGTTGGTGGGAGGTCTACAGGAAGATACAAGGCCGGAAGAGGAAACAAAGTTTAGTCTGGTAAAGGCCTGTGTTAGAAAGCCTCCAAGGCCCTAGAACATCAGGAAAGAAATCATGGCAGCATGGGTCATGTGATCCAGGTATAAATGGCTTCCAGAGAGGAGGATGATTGTTCATTTTTTTCTTTGTATCCCTGGCACTTAGTACAATGTCCTATACATGGTAGAAATTGAATAAATGCTTGTTGGATTAGATTGAAACGGGTAATAGAGTGAACACAGAAAATTCACTGCAAGCACAGAGCCATGTCTTACCTTTTCTCCATGTTTGTAATATTGTTCATGCAGATATAGTTGACCTCCCACATTGCCTGCATATTCTCCACTCTGCTTCAATGTATGGCAGGAATTTGGCTGGGGATTTTGACAGGAAGTGAGGAGAGAGATGCGGCTCAGGCAGAGAGGTCCCATGCTCAAGCTCAATGTCAGAGGAAAAGGATGCCAGGATTATGGCGGCTCTACTCCTCACTGGAACTGGTTCCTAAGTATACTCATTGTACTCTCCAATAAGCTAGCCAAGGCCAGAATAATAATAATAATAATAAAAACAAATAAATTTTTAAATAATTAGAATTTACATATCCACTTAGGGTTTGCAAAGCACATAACCTACATTATCTCACTTGATTCATATAATAAACCTGTGGATTAATTGCTTTTATTGTCTTTACAGATAAGTAAATTGAAGAAGAGGTTAAGAGATTTGCCCAGGGTAACACAGTTAGTAAGGCAGATTTGAAACTCGTCTTCCACTCTATCCACTGCATCACTTGCCTGCTAGAAGTCGTCAGAGGTCTTAAACAACAACCAAAAAGCTGGGGGGAGGGCACCAAATGTCCTAAGTTTCAGTTCACAGCAGATCCCAAGTAGCATACTCTTGTGCCAAGAATCCTACATCCAGCTTCATGATGTCATTGGTATTCTTCAAGAATGAAGGAAGAACAACCAGATCCCACATATAACATTTCTCCAAGGTTTCTGCCACTGTTTCTGATGATTGTCCCTACTGGAAATGTAATTGTAACATTCTATTAATACTGTACCGTTCATCCTCCTTTATCTGCTTGTAGGGAGGACATGGAAATGGGAAACCAAGGAATCCCAATCTGTATATATCACAGGATTCCTGAGTCTAGATCAGTCTTATGTCTGGGAGAACTTCTTATGTTGAGGGGAGAGCTTATGGCTGCTTGGCCATTGTGGGATTATTATAAGCTGTTGCTTTGTTACTAAGTATCGTTTGCCGTATTCTATATGTTATGTTCTATGTTGAGAGACAAAACCAACAACTTTATGCAGCATTCAGACATGTGTGTCAGCTAACATGGAAAATCAACTCAATTATACCTAGGACACATACATAATTAATACTTGAAAAAAAATACTATTAAATCCAAAGGAAGGAGACTTGATTTTTCCCAGTGGATTAGAATTCTGAACTAAATTCTAAATTGTTAGATCCACCAGTCTACACACTCCTTCACAATGAGTTATTGCTGCCTGACCGAGAAAAGATAGAGTTGAGGGAGAGTTCACTGACTTTTTCCATTTATGCGTCTTAATAAATGTTAGGTAACAGTTGAGGCCCTTTATGTTCTGCACTTACTCCTTTTCCAAATCTCTCAGGTCTTTGCTAGGAAGGCCAATATAAAGTATTTCCCTCAAACAACATTTCAACCAATCAATGAACAAATATTTATTAAATGCTTACTGGCTGTCAAGCACTTCAAAAAGTGCTGGGGATAAAAACAGAAAGAAAGAACAGTCCCTGCCCTCAGGGAGCTTACATTTTAATGGGAAGAGCAGAATTTGGGAAGCAAGCAATAGTTATAGTTGGGATCACATGCAGGCTCACACAACCCATCTGAATTCTGCCAGCTAAACTTGTTTCCACTTTGTTTCTTTCCATGGAGGAGGATACTAAGGGGAATTAGAATAGGAACTTCCAAAGACCAAAACACCATGTCAGACTGAATCTACATTAGTTAGAAGCCAATCTAACTTGATCTAACAAGTTCCAACTGAAATAAGTTAGTCAACCCCAAGAACAAGATCAGGAAGAAGGGTTGAGTTAGGCAAGAGAAGAGTGACTAAGCTGTAAGGCTTAGTTCCCTGTACAGTAATAGAATCTGGATTCACTGTTGTACTTTTCGTAATCTTGTAAACTTTCCCTTCTTTTTTTTTAAATTGTAAACCCTACTGTAAGTTTCCTTATAATAGTATTGTTAAACTTTTAAATGCAAATAAAAGAAAGATTCCGTGTTGTCTTCAGGAAGCAGGAAGCAGGCTGAAGGAGAAAGGACGACAGCCTGTGTCTTCTACTGAAGGGGTGATGGGAAACCAGGTTGGGAAAAGAAAGAGGGTGGTAGTGAGAACTAGCCACTAACTCCCAAGCCAAGCCCTACGCTTACTGGGAAATGAGAAGTGGGGATTACTTTGCTTTACTGCATTGGTCAAGGATTTGGGGTGGGGACAAAGGTAGAAATATCATGGGATACAGAAAAGTGGAATTTCTGTGGTTGACATTGGTCTGATAAAGGAAAGTGACCACACTAAATGACTTATTTTCAGTCTTCTCATTTGTAAAACAGATGTGATAGCAGCACTTAACTTCACTGGGTTTTTCAGTGAGCTAACATATGTAAAAGAACTTTGCAAACCTTAATGTGCCATATAAATGCTGGTTATTTAAATGTTATTGCCTCTCAAGCAAAGAGAGAGACAGAAAGAGAAAGAGAGAGAAAAAGAGAGAGAGAGAGAGCACTTCAAATAGAAGCAAAGAAGCAAGGACTTTGGTACCTGCTTAAAAGATGGGGGAAAAAGTTTAAAGGGCTAGAGAACAAAGGGTATTCCAGCAAAATAGCAGGGCTTTAGAAAAGATGCTTTCCCCAAGGTTCTGTCCTTGGCCTCTCTGATCTTTTCATGGAGCAATAAAGTCACAGAATGTCAGGGCTAAAAGAGGCCTGATTTTGTCTCAGCATGCTCTCCCTCCTTCCCCTTTATCTTGACTGAAACCAGGCCTCCACATCACTTCCTGGTCATTTCCAAACCACTCTACCTACACTATGGTATCCCCATCCAACAAATCCTCCCCACTCTCCTCCCACCTGAATCTTAGACTCTCTCTCTGGGATTCTGGACTCTGATAAATGAATTTTTGCTTTGACTTTCCTGGAATCAGGCCTCCACATTACTTTCCAGCCATTTCCAAAACATACCATGGTGCACCTACAGGCATGTTCTCCTTTCTAGCTCCCCTATGTATGTTATCTTCCCTGATTAGAATACAAACTCCTTGAGGGCAAGGGTTATCTCATTTGGTTGTCTTGGTATCACCAGTGCCTAGATCAGGGGTGGAACCACATGTGGCCTTCTAAATTCTTTCCCAAGCTCCGTATCTATATATTCAATTGTCTGCTGGACATCTTTATCTGGACCTCCTACCAACTCCTTCAAGTCAACATGTCCAAAAGTGAATTTCTTTCCCACCAAAAACCTTTTCCTTCTTCTAATTTCATTGTTTCATCCTGTATCACGACCATTGTGTCAGACAGCAGTGCTAGAAACTTCAGAGATTCTTTTGTTTCCTTTATTCCTCCCCTTCCTTAGCCTCCAATCTAGTCATTAAATCTCATGGATTCTCCCTTTTTTGGTGTTCCTCATTCCTGTACTCTGGCAATAACCTCTTAACTGATCTCCCTTGACTTGTCTCTCTATGATCTATAATCAATCCTACACCACACTAATAGATCAATCTTCCTAATTTTTGACTTTTTTTTTAGTAACTCATTTGCTCAAAAAACTTCATTGACTCCAAAATGCCTGTGAGATGATGTTTAGGTTTCTTAACCTAGTATTTAAGGTCTTCTCTAATGTGGTCCCAACATGTTTCCAAGTTGTCATACTAATCCCCAGCATGCATCTTATGCTACATCTGAACTAGAATACTCTGTTTACCGAATACTGTATGATATATCCTGAATTCCCCAACCTCCCTTGGCTCACCATTTTTACATCTGTATTACCTATACCCTTCCCCCCCATCTCCATATATTGAAGTTCCCATCTGTACAAGATGATAGGCAGTATGACCCCTCTTGATAACCTTGTAAAATTATAAATTGCAGAGAAAGTGCCAACCTAAATTGGTAGAGGAAATTTTCTCACCAGGGAATGCCCTATTGCATCCTGTTCTGCCCCATCTTCTCCAACAGATGGCCTCTTCTATCATCTCCACCCTCATTAGTTTTTTCTCTATTTCTACTGGTTACTTCCTTGCTCTTTACAGACATATCCATCCCTATCATTGAAAATCCCTCACTTACTCTATCCATTCCCATTAGCTAGCATCCTGTATCTTTCTTCCATTTTGTGGTTAAACTTCTTGAGAAGCCCATTGGTGCTTCTTCTTCCTTCCTCCTCAATCTCTTCTTAACTCTCTGAAGTATGGTTTCCAAATTATCATTCAACTGAAACTTCTCTCTCCAAAGTCAACCATTAGATTGCCAAATAGAATGGTCTTTTCTGAATCCTCATCTTTCTTGATCTCTCTGCAGCCCTTTGAAACTGCCACTCACCCTCTTCTCCTCTATCTCTTCTTTCTAAGTTTTTATGATGCTATTCTATCATGGTTCTCCTACTACCTGTCTCACCATTCCTTCTCATTCTCCTTTATTTGATCCTCAGCTAGGTCATGCCCACTCACAATGAGTATCCCCCATGCTCTTTCCTTTGAATTCTTCTTTTCTCCCTCCATAGTATTTCATTTGATGATTTTGTCAGTTCCCAAGGAGTCACTTATCATTTCTGTTGGTGATTTCTAGATTTACCTATCCAGCTATAACCTCTCTCCTTACCTCTACTCTCAAATCTCCAACTGCTTATTGGCCATTTCAGACTATAGGTCCCATAGACATTTTAAACTCAACATAATCAAAACTGAACTTATCATATTTCCCCCCAAACCCTCCCCTCTTCCTCATTTGCCCATTAAGGATACATCTTCCTAGTCACCTAGGTTTGCCACCTGGGTGTCATCCCACACTTCTCATTGTCTCTTATTCCCCATAACCAATCTGTTGCCCAAGTCCTGTTGATTCTGCCTTTGAAACACCCCTTGTATCCTCTGACAACTCTTCTTTCTCCTCTGACATTGCCACCACCCTGATGCAGTCCCTCATTACCTCATGCCTGCGCTATTGTGAAAGCTCATTCAAGCCTCTTCCCACTCCAATTCATTTTTCACTTAGCTGTCAAAGTGATCTTCTAAAGCATGTCTGGCCATATCAACACCCTTCCACCCCCCTCCCCCATTCAATTAAATCTAATGGCTCTCTATCATCTCAAGGATCAAATATAAATTTCTCTGTCATTTAAAGCCTTTTATAAACTGCCTCCTTCCTATTTTTCAATCTTCATATGTACTATTCCCAACCACACACTATGTCATCCAGTGACACTGACCTTTTTGCTGTTCTTTGAACAAGACATTTCAATCTCCCATCTCTGTGCATTTTCACTAGCTATCTCCTATGTCTGGAACGTTCTCTGTCCTCACCTCTGCCTCCTATCTTCCATAGCTTTCCTTAAATCCCAACTGAAAGTGGTCTTTCCAGATTCCTGTTAATGCTGGTGCTGGATTCCCTCTGTTGATACTGTCCCATGTATCCTATATGTATCTAATACAGTAAATAGTTGCTTGCATATTGTCTCCCCCATTATGCTGTGAGCTTCTTATGAGTCAGGGCTTCTTTTTTTCCTTTTTGTATCCTCAGCACTTAGCATAGTGCCTGACACTTAGTAGATGCTTAATAAATGTTTACTGACAGACTGGACTGACTATACCAGTGAAATCATAGGGCCTATTCCTATCCTGCCCAAGGTACAGCTGAAGTCCCATCTGTTTCTGTGAAGCTGTACCCAACCACCCAACTGAATGTGATCTCTCTCCACTTCGAACTTTCTACCTCTAATTTTCACTTATTTGAATCTATTTTGCATTATAATTATTTGTGTATCTGTTTTGTCTCCCTGGACAGCGAGGTGGCACAATAGATAGAGTGCCAGGCCTGGAGTCAGGAAGACCTGAGTTCAAATCTGGTCCCATTCACTTACTAGCTGTGTGACCCCGGGGTAAGTTACTTAATCCTGTTTCCCTGTTTCCTCATCTGTAAAATGAGGTGGAGAAAGAAATGGCAAACCACTCCAGTATCTTTGCCAAAAAAAACCCCAAAAACCCAAGTTGGGGTCACAAAGAGTCAGACAGGACTGAAATGACTGAGTAACAGCTCGTCTCCCTTTCAGATTGGAAGCTCCCTAAGGCCTTGTTCTTTGCATCATCTTAGAGTATACCTAGCATGTGCTTTATACATTGTATCATGGTGGCAATTTGAATATGTTCTGTACCCCTAAAATGAGATTTTTTGAAAGGAAAGGAAAGGAAAATGGAAAAGGAAAAGGAAATGTAAGTTATTACTGAAGAATCAGTAATTCTTTTTTCAGCTTTTCATTAGTGTGGAAAACTCCCTCCACCAAGTTTTTGTCTCTGACTTTCTACTTAAGTCCTAGGAAGTGGCTTGAGGTTCAGGGAGCTTAATGACTTACCTAGGATCACATCCCTGGTAAGAGTCAGAAGCAGGAACGGGACCCACATCTTCCTAACTTTAAGGCCAGCATGCTTCCAACTATACCTCAATCATACTGTCCAACAAAACTGTCATGTAAAATACACAGACCTACTACTTAGGAAAAATCTAGTACTCTTTATTTCTGTAAGTAAATATGCTTTTGCCATATAGAAATGTAAAGCATTATGGTTAACCGAAGAGAACCTAGGAAATTTGGGAAATTTTACATGGCTGAAGAAGACAAGTGCCAACTTCTCCCCATCTTGCCCAAGTGAATGCCTCAGCTGGGGTTGAGCTGCAGGCTCTGTGGGGACTCTAACTCAAAGCAGCCAGCTTCCTCCTGAACCTCAAAAGTTCCCTGCCAACACCCTACCTTGGATTAAAAAAAAAAAAGTCTTCTGATGCCAGAATATTGACAGGCCTTTCCAAGAGAGGCACATAAGTGGTTCCTTTGTCTCATCATCTTCTTTCCCCTTGCGATGTTAGGGAATGTCCATACTCCATGGGTTAGGTCACCCCTACTTTGCTTTTTCACTTAGTATCAAAATGGAACCCTCACCCCAGAACAAAGTGATGACTCTTTAGTATGATAAACTCCTAGGGATCCCCTTCTACTTATTCCTACCAGTCTGGGAGGTTTACCTCAGTCACCTTTGATCCTTTACCTAAGGTAAAAGGATCTTCCTCACCTTCAATATTCAAGCAGTTGCCATGTCTTGTCAATTCTATAACTACAACAACTCTCTCAAATCTTCTTTTGCCTCCACTCACACCACTACCCTAGGGCAGGGCCCCATCGCTTTTTGGAGTATTATAATTACCTCCTAATTGGTCACTCTGGCCCCAATATCTCATATCTGATCTAACCTCCTCACAACTACCAAAATGAGATTTCTAAAGCACACAACTGACCATGCCACTAACAAGCTCAATAAGTTTCAATGACTCTCTATTGTTACTAGGTTCAAAAACAAACTCTTCTGTCTGGCACTGTGAAGGGCACTTAAAGCTTTTACAACATGGTGCCAATCCAGTTTTCTAGCCTTATACATTTTTCCCTTTCATGCACTCTACAATCCACTCAGACTGGACTTCATGGTGTTCCTTACACACAACATCCTATGTCCTATCTCCATGTCTTTCTTTGTGCAGGTGGCATGCCACCCATACCTGGAGTACACTTCTTCCTCACCTCCACCTCTTAGCCTCCCTAGTTTCATTCAAAGCTCAGCTTGAATGAATTATCTTCTAAATGAAGCCATTTTTTACTCCTTCAGCTGCTAGTGTTTCCCACCCCTATCCCAAATAAAATCAACCTGTATTTATTTTGTATATATTTTGTATGAGAAGCAGCTATTTTTTGGTAGATGGAGAGATGCTCTGGTGTTTAACTCTTGCCTCTGACAAATGCTACGTGACCCTGGGAAAGGCATTTAACTTCTTAATGGCCCAGATGACTTTCTAAGTCGATAACTTGCAGAACAGGTACTAAGCTAAATCAGTGAAGGGAGTTTCCTAACCAATAGGTCCTTACATAGATAATTTCATAGATCTGGTTTAATAAATAAATAAATAAATATACATATATATATATATATATTTACACACAGAATATACATATATACATGTGTATATATTTATATAATTGTGTATATATACATATATGTATATATTAGAATATACTTATATATGTGCATGTTGTCTTTCCTGATAAAATGTAAACTCTTTAAAGGCAGGGCTTATATAATTGTCTCCCCTTTATATCTCTAGAATGTAGCACAGTGCCTGACACAAAGAGATACTTAATAAAAGACCATGGACTGACTGATAAAAAATGGCTGATATTAAGATCCTGGGTCTTCCTTTTTCTCAGTCAGTTCATTTTCCTCTCCCCACCCCATTATCCTCTTCTCCTTGAATAGATTGGAGTAAGGTAAAGGGCTATCCACCTGGCATTCCACTCCATTACCCCAAAGGCCAATTCAGCTCTACCCAAGTCTTAGGGATGTATGTTGAGCCCTTGCTCAACATATCCTTAATCAAAACATCCCTAATCAAAAATGATTATGAGTAATTCTGGGGCTGCCAGAGGTTATGAATAGGCAATCACCTATTTGAGATGATTTGTAGGGGCCTGGGAAGAGCTTCCGGTCCCCAAGTATCTACCCCATTAACCTGTTATGATACCTGGGAAAAGAACAATTTGTTCTTTGGGCTCTTGAAAGGTTTTTTGTTTGTTTGTTTGTTTGTTTTTGTTTTTGTTTTATTTTGTTTTTGTCTTCAGGAGTCCCCTATTCAAAATCAAATATGCAAATCCCTAGAATCAATAGCAAGAGAAGCCTCTATCAGCTTAATTTAACATAGGACTTTCCAGAAGAGTTAAGAACAAGATCTTGAGTGAAGTAGAGGCAGGAAGAAAGGAGATGATTCAATCAATCAATCAATAAACATTTATTAAATATTTACTCTGTACAAGACACTTGTGCCAGGGGCTAGAGATACAAAGACAGTAATGAAATAGTTCCCGTTTTCAAGGAGTTTGTATTCAAGCGTATTCACATATAAGTATATACATAATAAATACAAGGTAATTCAGAGGTGGGGATGACTAGTAGTTAGGGAGATCAGGAAAGGCCTATTGTCCAAGATGGTGAGCTGAGCTTTGAAAGAAATTATAGAGTTGTAAGAGACTGAGGTGAGGAGGTAATGTTCTTAGACATTGGGATAGCCTAGCCCTATACAAAGGGGTAGAGGTGGGAAATGGATTGCAGAATGGGAAGATAGAAGGTCACCAAATTTTAATTTTAGTCACATTTAATTAAGGTCAACAAATTTAATGACTTCTCAATCTTTAAGACTCATCAAAGGAACAGATATTATCCAAGGTCATCTGGTTTTTGGTTTTTTTTTTTTTGGTCTTTGGCTAGAAATCTCCAAGAAAGTACAGGAAATGCTTCCTAGGTTTCTTTAGACTTGGAATGTTAGGATCTACCCTTTTTCCTTTGTCTTCTATCTATGAATCATTATAAACTGGCTTGAGCCTTCCCCAACACACACACTCTTTCCTGCTCCATTTTACCTTGAATCCAAACCCACAATCCTAAACTAAACTAAAGCCAGGGCAATCTCTTGAGACGGGTTAGAAGGACCACAAGGCCAACATCCATTCACCTGATCCCAAGATTTCTATAGAGACATGGTAAGAAGTTGAAGAGCAAAAGCTAGTCCTTCTTGTGGCCATTATTTTAAGAAATTCAAATTCCTTATCTCTTACTTCCTTTTTAGCATCCCAAAAGCCATGCCAATAAGTAACGATGCTTTTGTTGAATGTGCACTGGAACAAAGGTAGGAGACCATACCCCACATCTTGCATATTAACAAGTCAAATCTACTAGTCAGCAAGGATTTATTAAGTATCTGCTATGTGCTCAGTAAAAAACTAACAGTATAAAGAAATTAGTATGTCAAGTTATCCTTACTAATAAATTAACCCCACAAGTTGTACACTGTGGTGTGGAACACAAAAGACCAAAAAAATATTAAAAATAAGAAAGTTAGACTAATGAATTTAATTTATATTTATGTATATATACATACATAATACATATATAATACACACACACACACACACATTCCCAATGCATTTTCAGAGCTCCAAATGAAGCAATCAGAAAGACCTAAGGGGACAAGAACAGTTTGTTCTTTGAAATCCATCTGATAGGAGCAGACAGACCTTGCTTCCCTCAAACCATTCAAAAGGGGAAGTATGTCAGCTTTGGACAGTAATCAGACAGTGTGGGAATTCCCCCTTCACTTTGGTCTACTCCACATACCAAGCTTCGTTAAATCAAGTGATAGGCTATTTCCAGCTGCTTCCACCCCCATCTGGAGCTATCTGAAAAATAAAATGTTGGGAAATGTTTAAAGTTAAACTGCTACAAGTTTGGGGCTTTTTTTGGGAGGTGTTTTGTTTTTGAAGGGAGTGATGGTGAAGGGACTAGTACATTCTGTTTCTAGTTTTACGAAACTAATCAACTTGGCCCAGGAACAATGCTATGACAGAACTTGACCAACAGATGGCAGCACAAACTCCATCTTCCCTTCATTCAAGGAGGTGTCTTAGCTTTTGTCAATTTCCACGCCAAAGCTCAGTGACTCTGTTCTTTTTCAGGGTCGCTGGTGTCATCAGATAGGTGTGCAATCAAACCTTGGGGGGTTTCTGTTGTTGCTACCGTTGTTGGAGGCTGGTTGTTTATTTGTTTTCTAGATTAAGCCTCTCTGTGACCTCAAACCACAGTCACCAAGCTGTAGTTCTATGACCTGGAAAAAACAGTCAGAGAAATGAAAAAAGAAGAAAAAAAAAATCTCACAGTATGCTTTTTTTCAGGGGAAAATGAGAATATGACAAACAGGAGGTATAAACTAAGCCAAAGGTTGAAAATAAATGAAGTGAGCTAAGCACTGGCCTGTATAAGTCAGGGATGTTGATGTAGGCTGGTGATTCCCAGAGGATTTAAGGAAGTCAAATGATTTTTAAAAAAGAAGAAAATAACTTCCACGGTTTGTTAACATACAATCGTTTGTAACTAACTGCAGAAGAACTTCTTTGGGGGAGTGTGTTCATTGGAAGAATGTTAGTTCTGGAGTCAGAGAATCTGAGCTCAAATCCAACTTTTGATGCTTATCACCTCTATGACTTTGGGCAAATCATTCAGCCTTCAGAGGCCTCTGTTTCTTTATTGGTAAAGGATGGAAAGGCTTGGACTAAATGGCTTTCACTTCCAGTTTGGTGGAAAAAAAAATGTTAGTTCTGGAATCAGACAACCTGGGCTCAAATCCCTCTTTTGATGCTTATCACCTGTGTAAATTTGGGCAAATCATTCACCAGTCATCTTGACTTTTGTCTTGCCACTAGACTGATGACTGGAGGAAACAGTGAGGCTGATGACTTTGTTCAGTTCTGCCTCACTTAAATCCAATTCACACATAAGCCCAGACATCACCCGTACGATGTCATTGGTCCTACCTGAGAACAAAGGAGGAACAACAATAAATAATTTCCCTGAGCCTCTATTCCTTTATTGGTAAAGGATGGAGAGGTTTGGACCAGATGGCTTCTGGGATTCGCTTCTAGCCCTACGTCTATGAAGTCTACCCAAGTTTCAATGCCAGTGAGAATGGGAAAACATTTCTATTTCAAAGAAATAATTCTCTCTCTTGAATGGAAGGAATCTTTTGTTTTTTTATTTGGAGTAGCACTAAGGTACCTTTCACATTCTCCACAGTCTTCAAATGGCAAGATAAAAGCAAAAGACGTCCATTAATTTAGCTACATTTCCAAAATACCGTCAAGATATGTACTATCAGCCAAGAAATATCAAATCATACCAAGAAAGACAGCATATAAATTAGGAGGTCAGCAGTATGGTGAGAGTCAGCACCAACATGGTAAAATGGATTAATGGAGATTGAGTTCAAAGGCCTGCTTTTCACACACACTGCCTGTGGGATCATGGATAAGTCACTTAACTTTTTAGTGCCCTGATACAACTCTCTAAGATTATAAGATTATAAATTGAAGGTCTGGCCAACTTAAAGCTGTTTCCACCCTGTTTGCTCCTTACACTGATGTTTAGAACAAAAAAAGGGAAAGAAGTAACATATTATCAATATATCAGACAGAGGCTTGATTTATGCCCAACCAACAATATGGGTGAAAAAGACTTAAATCCACCGTGGTGGATTCTGTCACTGAACCAACTTTTGCATTTTGTAGGACCTATAACTCATAAAAGGAAATTGTGGCATAGTAGACAAAGGGCTGGCCTCTGAATCAGGAAGACCTGCATTCAAGTCCTTTCTCTGATACATGTTGGCTAGACAAACCTCTTAGGTTAAACGTCCCAGGCAACTGTCTAACTCTGGTAGCTAGTCTAGGCTGTACAGGGGATAGAGCACTAGGCCTAGAGTCAAGAATGCCTGTGTTCAAATCCAGCCTCAGGTACTTAATAACTTTGTGACCCTGGGGAAGTCACTTAACTTCTATCTGTATCAATTTCTTCTTTGTAAAACGGGAATAATAATCACACCTGCTTCCCAAGATTGTTGTGAGGATAAAATGAGATAATATTTTTGAAGTGCTTTGTGAATGTTAAAATGCTACATAAATTCTAGCTACTAATAATAATAACAATTACCTTTTATTGAACCAAGGAAATGATAGGTCTGTTCCAGAACAAACAAATTTTGAAAAAACCCCATAGATCTTACTGAATGAATATTGAATGAAAAGACAATCTACAGTGATAAAATTTTAGGAGTGTTTTTTTGGTGTAGGTTTCATAGGTAAATGGAAATCTTGAAGACTCATTGTATGCATAATAGGGTATTTGTGCATTGTAAAACTTAGAATCATGGCAACTGCCCACAGAACAAGACAGAAGAAACGCTGCAGGAACATTATAACAATTTAAGACATGTTGAATAGGCTATCCCTCACTTTATAAGAGTAAGGAGTCTAGTTTTCCTTCAACTCAGCACTACAGATCTGTCCTCTGTCAAAGGACCCGGCTCATAGAAGGGCAAAATTTACAAAGTTCAACTTCCATTTTCCCCTTTGTTTTCATTTTCTTTGCCTTAGCCCCATTTTCTTTCCCTAATCTTCCTGGTGGTTGCCACACTCTATGCCCAGTCATTTCAAGAGCAAACATTGAACATAAAACACTTTTAATCTCAATTTCTCCCTCATGTGGTTCTGAGACCAGATCTGGGGAATCAGCTTGCTTTATTCTGAATTACTGCTAAATGGATTTTCTTAGGCAAGATGAAATAGCTAACATTTTTATTATGAATGAATATTTACAAGGTACTTTCCTCAAAAACAAAACCCTATGGAATGGGTAGGATAAGTGTTATTTATATCTATTTTCCAGATGAGGAAACCAAGCCTCCGAGAGGCTAAGTGACTTGTCTAGGGCCACACAATTAGGAAGCATCAAAGCCAGACCTCAAACCCAAGAACTTCCTGATACCAAGCCCTGAGTTTTTTTCTTTTGCAATACTAACTGGCAATTCTTAGCTCATAGAGGAAACACTGTTCAGCAAGTAAGATGAAGAGAAAGCATTAACTTCCTTGATTTATCATAGCAGTGTCATGTAAGTGCAAAGTGGGATTGGTATATGCTTAGACTATCTAAGATGGCATCATCCATGTGGACGATGCCAAAGGGCCTGCTACTGGGAGGCTGAAGAAAAAGGGCATGCATAGATATTTTTTCCTCATTGGCTTGTCACATGGTTGGGAGTAACCTTTTTGATTGGCTGTGTAGTTGGAAGGGTCTGCATCTTAAAGAAAAGAGCTGACTCAGTAAAAGAGGGGTCATTTTGTGGCTTTTGATCTAAGGTAAAGCACTCCTTCATTTACACAATGCAATAGGGTGGGGGGTGGGTCTGAGGGTTGCTTCCTTTTCCCTCTCTCCCTTACGCCATGTGGTCCTGAGAAATAGGCTTAAGGCTTTGGATGTTCTGTTATTGGTTCCAAGAGTAGAGTTTCTGGTCTGATCTGGGAGTGCAAGCCATGGACATGTAGGAGTCCAAGAATCCAGGCCACATATTGCAGCCTGAGTGTAGTAGCCCTGCGGAGCAAGGATCTAGGGTTGCTAGGTTATTTGGACTTAAATTTGGTGCGAATAATGTCATGTAGGAACTGAGCTAACCTTTAAGCCTAATTCCATCCCCTTTCCAGAAACTAAGGTGATGTATGTAGGAGGATTATGCCCCCAAAGTATAAGGGGGCATGTTTTTAAGGAAATAACCCTTTGTAAAAGCTAATCTGATGTTAATTGGTTAAATGGAACTCTGGCACTAGTCATTATGTTTTTCTCTGCTAAGGGGCTCAGACCAATGGTGGAGAAAAGGGATTTTAGTTCCTTAAAAGAAAACTAAATTACACCCATAGAACTGTTACTTCACCTCCTTCCCTTCCCCCTACAAATAGCAACCTTAAGTTTTATGTGACTTCAGAAAACCAACCGACATAAAGGAGAAGGTAGATTTAGGACTTCAGGGAAGACAACTTCTCCTTGTACCTGTGTAACATTTCAGCCCTATGCCGGTACCCTCCCAAAAGAGAATGTCAGGACCCATCTCAGGCAAAGTCTTCTCTTTCCCCAAACAGGGGACTTTGCAGCTCCAGAGGCACAAAGAATACGATGCTGGCTGAAGTGCTGTTACTTATTCCTTTACTAAGAACTGATCCCCAAAGCCACTGAATGAAGTCTTGCCCCAAGCTTCATCTGAGCTACTTAGACCTGGTCTTAAGTGCCATACTTAGAAAACTAGGTAGGTCAATTAGATTATAAGTGAGGCTCTGGCAATGGGCACTCTTTTCAGAATCTTTTACTCTCTGAAGTGGGTGGTACAGAATACCTTACTATGTTAGAAACAGGCCAAGAAAATCAAAGAAATCTCTTCCAATTTGACTATATATTTTTTTCTTGTTTGTGAAGAAAATTACAGGGCAAATCCATTAGCCCTTACTGGAAAATTACTTCAAGAATGTAAAATATCCCCTACTGACCTATAACATGGAAAAATAGTGGTTCCAAAGGCCAAATACCTTTTTACACTGAGTCTGTACTTAAGAAAAGATTCTTACCACATGGAAACCACATTTTATATAAGCCTTGGTGCTAAAAAAAAAAAAAAAAAAGGTTAAATAAAGTAGGGCAGGCCCACGTAATAGAGGAATAGCTTATATCTCACATTGCTCTTCAATAGTTTGGGTTTCCTGAGAATTTGCTTAAGGGGCCACATCCAGTGGGTGGACTTTCTAATTAATTCATAAGAAAACTTTACTACACATAATGGACACGAGGAAGGAAATTGGAGCTTAGTAAATATGGATAGACCTAAAATAAATATTTATAACATAATACCCATGGAAGCTGTGAGAAGACTATGTTATTCCAGAGATTCTTACTCTTTGATGCATCCTGGACTCCACTGGCAGTCTAGTGAAACCTCTGGACTTCTTCTCAGGATGATTTTAAATACATAAAATAAAGACCAGTCAGTTAACAAGCATTTATTAAGCACCTACTACGTGCCAGGTACTGTGCTAAGTACTAAGGATATAAAGAAAGGCAAAAGAGAGCTCCCCACTGTCAGGGAAATCACAAAAAACATGCGAACAACTCTGTACAAACAACTATATATAAGATAAATTGGAAATAATCAACAGAGAGAAGGACCTAACATTTTAGAAACTTCTGGTGCCAAAGGTTCAAGGCATTGCTTGGGTATCATTGTGGAAATAAATTCATCTGGACCAGAAAGTTTATGTAATAAAGTAGAGGGAGATAAAGCTAGTAAGGTAGGTTATTGGCCAGCAATGCCTTAATAATCGTTAATAATAATTTGTTGTTGAGTTGTGTCTGACTCTTTGTGACCCCCATATGGAGAGATGTCAAAGATGCTAGAGTGGTTTGCCATTTCCTTCTCCAGTGGGTTAAGACTTAAATAGGCTTAACCTTAAATAGAGGTTAAGTGACTTGCTCAGGGTTACACAGCTTATAAGTGTCTGAGGCCACATTTGAACTCAGATCTTCCTGACTCCAGGTCTAGTGCTCTAACCACTGAGCAATCTAGTTGCCTCCGTTAATAATAATGGCTAACATGTATATAGTGCTTATTATGTGCTAGGCACTGCTAAGCGCTTTACAATTATTATCTGATTTGGTCTTCACAACAACCCAAGGAGGCAGGTACTATTATAAATGCCAAGCTGAATTCTCATTAAGGAAAGAGGAATCTTGGGATGTTTTTGAGCAGGAGACTGACCTGATGGAAGCAGGGTAGAAAGACTAATCAAGTGGCCATGTTCAAGATGGATGAGAGAGGGAAAGATGGATTATGAAACTCTTGCCATACACGGGAACATGTGCATGGCAATATACAATGTTGTATGTATTTTTTCATGGGGTAGTTAGGCAGCTTAGTGGATAGAATGACAAGCCTGGAGTCAGGAAAACCTGAGTTCAAATCCAGCCTCAGATACCTACTAGCTGTGTGACTCTGGGCAAGTCACTTAACCCTATTTGCTTCAGTTTACTCATCTATAAAATGAGTTAGAGAAGAAAATGGCAAACCACTCCAGTATCTTTGCCAAGAAAACCCCAAATGGGATCACGAAGAGTGAGACTGAACAATAACAAAATGTTGCCATATACAACATAGTCATAAGGAAATAAATACCCAAACTAGGATGGTTGCAGTAGAAATGGAAAGGAAGGACCTGATATGATAGAAGTTCTATAGGAAGAAATTAAGACTTGGTGACTGATAAAATTTGTGCAACAAAGGACAGAGGAATGTTGATAATGTCTCTGAGGTTTCAAACATGTGAATGACAGAGAGAAAGGTGGCACCATTACCAGAAAAAGGAAAGTCAGGAAGAGCTGGTTTTGGGGGAAAAAAATATGATGGATTTGGAGGGTTGTCACGTAGAAGAGAGATTAGATTTGTTCTGTTTGATCCCAGAGGGAAAAATCAGGAGCAATGGGTAGAAGTTGAAAAGAGGAAAAAGTAATGTTCATGTCAGAAAAAACTTCCTAATAATTCAAACTTTCCAAAAGTAGAAAGGGTTTTCTCAGGTTGAAGTAGATTTCCCTTCATCTGAGTTCTTTAAACAGAAACGTGATAACCACTTGTTGGATGTATTTTAATGGGAATTCTTTTGGGGGTGTGGAATGGACTAATGGCCACTAAGATCCCTTCCAAGTCTAAAGTTCTGTGATTCTGGGATAATGAGTTTATATTTTAACTCAAGGAGTTTAAAGCAATGACAAAGCATCCAGGCATGATATCCAACAATTGGAAATAAGGAACTAGAGTTTGAGTGAAGAGCTGGAGTTTGCCTGGAATAATAAGCATTTAATAAATGCTTATTATTTTCTGTAAGGTATCACATGGTGCAAAACAACCAAATATCCAGATTAAAATATTATTTTAACATGACATACTATTAATTCTAAATGTTGCCAGACTTCAATGATAAAAATTTTATTTATGGGATCTGTAGTTTATATGTGGAATTTCTATTCTCCCTCACGAGCCCTTTCACCAATTATGTTTTCTAACAAAATAATAGTAGCCAAAGTACAAAGAATGGCAAAAGGGAACTTCCTGCTCTCAGGGAGCTTACAGTCTATTGGGGTGGAAAATACGCAAATGATTATGTACAAAAAAGATCTATAGATCTATCTTTCTTTCCTTCTTTCTATCTATCTATCTATCCATCTATCTATCTATCTATCTATCTATCTATCTATCTATCTATCTATCTATCTATCTAT
>NW_020948910.1:11531716-11604675 GCF_900497805.2 Vombatus ursinus | reverse complement strand
TATCTATCTATCTATCTATCTATCTATCTATCTATCTATCTATCTATGTATCTATGATAAATTGGAAATAATGAACAGAAGGAAGGACCTAAATATTTCAGGAAATTCATGCACCAAGGGCCCAAGGTATGCTTGGGAATCACTGAAGAGATAAATTCATCTGGACCAGAAGGTTCAAGTTCTAATCCTAGGTATGTGATCTTAAGCAAACCATCTAATTTTCTGAGCCTCAATTTCTTCATCTGTAAAATATGCCTAATAATACTTGCACTACCTGCTTCGTGATGTTGTTATGAGGAAAACATTTTATCAACTTTAAAGTGTTCTTCCAATGTGAGTTGTTCTAACTGTTATGTCTACTGTATATAAGGCACTGTGCTAGATATAGATTTTAATCACTGGTGTCCCCTACCCTCACAAAACATGTAATTTTTGTCTATGTCTGTGAGAAGAGGCATTCACAAAAATTCAGCTGTAATATCTCATCACAACAACAACACGATCCTTGCTTCTCCTTGGATAAGCCAATGGAATACAATCTTTTGTGGGTCCTGCTAACATGAAAAGGCTTCTAGTATGTCCCAGATGACTGATTATAGTCTGCTCTCTGAGGAACAACCTAGCTAAGCTTGTAGAAGCATTTTGCTTCATGGTTGGCAACTAGGCAACGGATTCTTTGACTATGACAATCCATGAAACTCACAAAATTAAAAAATGACCTTCTGTTCTGTGTTTCAAGGCAGATGCAAAGCCATGGTAGAGTATCAGGAAAGGGATAAGAGTATGCCAAGAATCAAGAGCTCTTAGACTGTCTACAAACATTAATTTAATTGTTGGTAATTTGATCTTTATTCAGTGACCAAGTTGATACACTCTACTGGAGAAACTAAATAATATCCACATTGACATTTTCGCATAAATGGAATCAAAAGACATTAACAAGTTGTAGCTATGTGGAAGAACAATTTCAGGCTCTCCTCCAAGAAACTAATCAGGAAGTGGGTGGAGTCAGTTTCAGCATGTACCCAGAGGCAACAAGAGGCATTATTTCATGGACACCATCATATCACCTTGCACTGCCTCTAGTGAACACAAACAAAGTGGCCATCAAAAAGATAATTGAAGCTTATTTGTTGATATCTGTTGCAAAGGATAAAGAAATAGAGAAATTTTATGGTAAGTTTGAAAAGTTTCTCCCAATTAAGTTAACAAATACATGAATACCCGGTGAATTCTATATAAAAGTAGGCACATGGGAAGTGAATGAAAACTATGATGGAACACAAGGCTCAGGATGAAGAAGAAAGTAGGAAGATGAGAAAACACTACATGCGATCGTAACAGTTGCAACCAGACCTGTTCAAACAAAATGGAGGTTCCCCTCAATTGGCGGGAAAGGTAAAGATATTGTTCATCATCAATTCTTATAGATGTCCAGTGCAAATAAGCCGCCACAATGAAGATTCTGAAAAAGGCTTAGCACCCACTTCAGCTAGCAAATAGATAATACACTCATTGGAGATGTTTAACAGTGTCTTAGAAGCCATCTTGTACTGAGTGATGACGGTACTCCCTGATGATAATGGGGTTCTCCAAATGCTTCTATTCACAGAAAAAAGAGTATCAAGGCCTGTAATGCTGCAAAACTTCCTCAGTGAAACATAAAGCTGTGTGAAAGAGATCGGTCTAGCTACCCACAATGGAAAGACAAAGTAGAATAAAACTGTATATTGCCAGTACTGTGATATGTAGCTAGAGGGGTAATCTATTGAGTATATACATATACATATTGAGTATATACATATACATATATGTGTCCATGTATACATGCAAATACTTAAACTGATTGTAATCTCATCAGTTTGGAAATTCTCTCCCTCAATGTAGATAACAATCGATCCATGTCTGCCCATTCTGTGTGACTCTTATCCATGTCCTTCCATAAGTTTATCATAGGGGATAACGCGCTAGAGGTTTTCCTCACTTCCTCCTGACATCATGAGGCACACAATTGGAGTACTTTGGCTGTCTACCCAACCAGTCTACCTTCTCTTCCTATCATACATTTCCTTGATGGCATATTTTATTTCTTTTCTTCTCCAGAAGTTCCTCATTGGTTATATGTTATAGCCTATTTGCACCCACTATAGACCTCAACATTGCCCTCTTTTTTCATACACACACATATAAAATATATATACATATACATATATACACATATACATATATTTGTATATATACATGTGTGCATTTGTAAAGATACATATATATACATATGTATGTGTATACATACAGACATTTGTGTAGGATAGGCACTAAAGAGAAATAGGTTCTATATAACTAAGCAGAAGGAAGAAATCAAGCTGGACACCATTTGGAAAATTGTGTTGATAGTTCCAAACTACTCCCTGCAACAAACAATTAATTTTAACACCAATATCTTAATACTATATAGGTATAAATCATAGAACACAATAATCAATAAAATAATCACCAAATAATCATTAGGTGCCCATTATGTAGCAGGTACTTTGTTAGGTACTAGGGATATATAGGGAAAAAATTAAATAGTCCTCAAAGAGGTTCCATTCTAACAGTCTTAGAAGAATCAAAATTATAAATAGCTCAAAAGATAGTAGAAAACGCAGTTAGCTTTGATGGAAAGACATGTGACGTGTGTATGAGAAATGACCTGAAGGATACTCTTAATGATAGTGTGATACTTCAGAAAAGGAGCTGGGTTAATCCTGCTGTAAGAATGAGGAATAACAAAGCACAGGCACTTTTATATCCCTCATGTCCACAGTATTGAAAGAACCAGACTCATGTTGTCAATCCCCTAAAGAGGATTTATGGGCAATATGGACATTGTACCCAATGATAAGAGAAGGTTGCATAATTTGCATTGGGGTAGAGATGACCCATACTGATAGTATCACAGGTCCATCAAAGTATCAAAGTGCTTAGGTTTTCAGTCTTGTCATCTATAAAATGAGGGAGTTAGATAAGTCACTCTCTAAGGCTGTCTTTAACTCTGAACTTTTCCAATTCTCTGATGCCAAAGGTGTTTGAGATTCTGTTCATTGTTTTTTGTCCTCTGTTTCTTCAAAGTAACATTAGTTTACCACCTGTTATGGAGAAGACTCCATGCTAGGGAAAATTGTGGTCCTTACCCTCAAGGAGCTTACACAATATTCTGGCTGATAAGATCCTTTGATGAATCTGTGATCCTATTAACATGACTACTCCCAGGGCAGCTAGGTGGTACAGTGGATAGAGCACTGGTTCTGGAGTCAGGAGGATCTGAGTTCAAATCCAGCCTCAGACACATAACATTCACTAGCTGTGTAACTCTGGGCAAGTCACTTAACCCCAATTGCCTCAGAAAAAAAATAAAAAAAAAAACAAAACAAGACAAAACATGGCTACTCCCTCTAATGGTGCAGAACACCCATGTTTTCCATCCTCCAGAACTCTTACCCATGCCCCTTCCCCAATTCTTCATGGTGTTGGGAGGATTCCTCTAGATTTCTTGACATGTTTGAATACTAATGGAACTTTGGGTACCAATGTACTGGTTGTCCATCAGTAATAAGACACACTCTAATGCATGTATGTGTGCCTGTCTTTCCTAGATGTAATTCCTTGGACAAAGAGACAGGGGGAGCCTCAGTGACAAACTCAGACTTATCCTTAAATTCATTCTCAGCTGACCCTTAAATAACCTTTATGACTCAGTCCCAATTTTAGCTCTTGTCTGGGGCTCACAGCTACGTAGAGATTAATGTAGTGCCTCACCAATGTTCCCCACAAACACACAGAAAAGATAGCCTTCACTGGGTCAAACCTATATGGGTAGACTCTCAGAAAAAACAAAACAAAACAGAACACAAACTCCTAGTAGGTAAAGAATGAATAGGATTTCTAGCCAAGACCAGGTGCAGATCTTTGGGGACAGCCATGTGTGAATTTATATCACTAAGCTAAGACAACTTTCTTAGGTCAAGACAGCATGGTAAAGTGGATAAAAAGTGATAAATTAGAAATTAAAGGACATGGATTCAAATTCTGACTCTGGTACTTAATACTTGTATTACCTTAGCCAACACATTTAGCCTCTCTGATTCTATTTACTCATCTATAAAATAAAGGGATCAGATTAGATCTTAAGGTCTCTTCCTAAGATCATGGAGTACACATCTAAGAAGTGTTTTTTCATTCATTCAACCCTAGCAAAATTCTAAGGTAAAGAACTACCTCAGCTCAGTGGATAGAGCACTGGGCCTGGAGTCGGGTAGACTCATCTTCCTGAGTTCAAATCTGGCCTCAGATATTTACTACCTGTGTGGCCTTGGGAAAGTCATTTCACCCTGTTTACCTCAGTTTCCTCATCCAGTCAAATGAGCTGAAGAAGGAAATGACAAACCACTCCAGTATCTTTGCCAAGAAAATCCCAAATGGCGTCATGAGGAATCTGACATGACTGAAAAACAACTCAACAACAACAAAAGATCAAATTAGCAGTAGCAGATATATTGTTGTTATTGTGCTTTTGTGGATGAAGATGGCTCCCTTCAAGTTGAAGGTCGTTATCAAGCATACCCTATCTGTACTGGTATAACTACTACTTAGGCAAAGCCCAAATTTCTGGTCTCTTTGTCCCTGCTTCTAAGACCCCAGTCTTTGCCCTTTGGTCTTCTAAAGTTGGATAAGCTTCCCATTTGCTTGAAGTCCCATCAGTTATTTGTTATCAGGGAACCTCCTACCTTATTTGTGCTTCTGGGCTAGGTGTGGCTTTCATGACTTTTCCTAGTATTATTTGTTCCCTGTCCTCCTTCTACTTGATTGGGAAAGGTAGTCTTTCCTCCTTGGTCTAGTGGTGCTGACAACTAGAAATGAAACTAGGAGGAAGCTAGTGGGCTTTGCCTCAGGGCACCAGAGTACTAATAGCATATAAGAGTATTTTCCCCACCTTTAACTTAGGAACAGTGGAACTTAGGAGCTAGTTAGTTAGAATAATTCATTTAAATGCCAGGTTAATTTGAGTCAAAGGTCACTATTTGAATAAAGAGCATTTTGTAAAATTAGTAACTGAATGAATGGTAGACAGCTAGATCCCAGATCAGTGCAAATGAGGAAGTAATGCATTATTTGAATTCATACTGCATATTTCAATTGAACTGGAACCAATTACCATATTTTATGTAATTATGGCTTCAAATACCTTTGAGTACTTCAGGTGATTCCTTACTCCCTCTAATTCAGACCCAGCTGTACCTGGAAATTTTTTTGAAAATCTTGTTTTTGAAATTTTTTTTTTAAATTTTGAGTTCCAAACTCTCTCCCTCCCTTTGTGAAATTCTTATATTACCATTTTCTTTGGTCAAATCACTTCAAATATTCAAATGTACAATTTAAGAAAATATAACAGAAGATAAACTGGCTTGTATGAAGTAAGAAATGAAATGAACAATAATGTTTAAAATAGAATAAAGTAGGAGGCTGTTGTGTAGTATGCTTCCTTCTCCATCACATGGCCAGACCTTTGGTGAATGGCTACCCAGCCTGGCCCTGCCCTTCTCCCCAATCCTCCTCCCCCAGGCAGTAGTCTCTCCATCACCATCCTCATGATGTCCTAGGGTCTTGGTCTTCTAACCTCCGCCAATAAATCTATCTTTAAAAGTTGATTTAAAGGAAAATTTTGTGAAGCTTTCCCTAGGTGTTAAAATTGCTAGTTACAACTCTGCTGACAACTATAGCAATTATTAGAATGTGAGAAAGAAAGATGGTACAATGGAAAGAGCACTGGCTTAACGACTAGAGTTCAAATGAGACCTCTTGAGGGTTACCACCTGTGTGACCTCAAGCAATTCATTGAGCCTTCATGAATTTCTATTTCCTCATTTGTAAAATTAGGGGGTTACACCTAGATGACCTCAAAGGCACCTTCCAGCTCTAAATAATGTGTTATGAGAACTGAGAAAGAGAAAAGATTATGGGAGAAGATGACATTTGAGTTGGTCCTTGAGAGTTGGATAAGATTTCACCAGGCAGAGAGGGGGCATAGGGAATGGTATGAGCATAGGACCAGAGCTAGGAGAGTAAAAGATGTGCTCTCTTTAAATGTCAGAAAGAAAGACTGCAAGCTAAAGAAGATCTCAGAAGACTGGCACCTAAGGTTTTTGGCCAGGTTTATGTGGAGAAATGGGTTCTTACAATTATTTAATCTGTCAGGTTGTATCCTCCCTATTGTTCCTTGCATATACAGCCCATTCTTATAAAACAAAGGAAAGAAAGAGAGAGGAGAGAAGGAAGGAAGGAAGGAAGGAAGGAAGGAAGGAAGGAAGGAAGGAAGGAACAAAGGAAGGAAGGAAAGAAGGAAAAAAAGAAACCTAATTACAAATGGCATAATCACTCTGAAAATACTTTGAAATTCCACGTGGAATTTCAAGTGACTTTGACCCTTTGCTCTTCATGTATCAGGGGGAATAACACAATATGACTGGAGACATGGCATGCTTGTCATGAATTCTCAGCTGCCCAAACTATAAACTATATGTGGGAAAATAAAACTTAGGCCTGGGAGGTTTTAAGCAAATGATTAAGCTATGAAATACTGGTTTTGAATTCCAGTACTATCAATGGTTTTGAATTCCAGTACTATCAATGGTTTTGAATTCCAAACAAATTGCTAAAGAATGTAGTCAAAGGGTCACTTTTAACCTCTTGGTGAGATACTCTGGCCTGGAATGCCTGTTATTATTAGAAAAATAATCTAACATCAAAGGCATGAACAATCACCAACATTTCCTATGTTGCCCCAGTGCTCAGGCTGGTAACAGGAAAACATCAAATGGAGGATAGAGTATGGATCTGTACTCAAAAATAATCAAGTATTTCTATTGAAAACAGTTGTTTTCATTCATCTAGCTAGTGAAATGCAAAAGCTAATTGGACTTAACATGCATGGTGCTGTCTACCCCAGTTTTGCTCAGCAAAAAGATGATAGCTCAAATGGTAACAAGGACTAACCTGGCAGAATCTTGGACTTGGAGACTTTAGAGACCCCCTATTCCAACTGCCTCATTGACAGATGAGGAAGGCCAAAGAGGTGAAAATGACTTGCCCTACTAGTTAGTGGTGCAGGGCAGATAGGTGGTACAATAGATAAAGCACCAAGCCTTGAGTCAGGAAGACCTGAGTTCTTTGGGGTTTTTTTTTTGTCATGGTTACCCCATAGTTTATTTTTTAAATCTTATTCTGAACTTAAGAAATAAAACAAGCATTTCCATAATATAGTAGAATAGAAAAAAAAGATTGCACATGAAACTGAAAATCTATTATGTACAACTTGCTATTCCTTTTAAATATATATATTAAAGTTATCATGTAACATTTTTTTCCTTTTTTTCTCCCTTCCCACTCCCCCTGCCCTATAGGTGGCTACCATTAGACATTAATATGTATATTATGTAAAATCATTCAATACATGCTTCTATATATCAGTTATTTCTCTGGATGCAGATAACATCATCTTTCATGGGTCCTTTGTACTTAATTTGTGTGTTTATAATAGTCAAAGTATGTTCTTAAAACAATATTGCTGTTACTGTATACAACATTCTTTTGATTGTGCTCATTTCATTATTTATTTCATGCAAGTCTACTCATGTCTTCTAAGATCATTGAGCTCATCTTTTCTTACAGCACAGTAGTATTCAATCATGATCATATTACCACAACTTGTTCAGCCATTCCCCAATTGATGGGCATTTCTGCAATTTACCAAATTATTAAAGACCTGAGTTCAAATCTGGCCTTAGACACTTATTAGCTGTGTGACCCTGGGCAAGTCACTTAACTGTTTGCCTCAGTTTCCTCATCTGTCAAATGAGCTGGAGAAAGGAATGGCAAATCACTCCAGTATCTTTACAAAGAAGATTAAAAAGATTGAACAACACTAGTTAGTGGGTGAGCTTAGATTAAACTGAAGTCTTCTGGCTGCCTGACCAGTGTTTCACTACCCCAACTTTCAAGTAATATTCAGCTCTGTAGCAGTCTCAAAAACATGATAGGAGGGAAACCAAACTGTGCATACCCTTTGATCCAGCAATACCACTCCTAGGTCTGTATCCCAAGGAGATCATAAGAAAAGGAAAAGGACCTACATGTGCAAAAATATTTATAGCAGCCCTTTTTCTGGTGGCAAAATATTGGAAATTGAGGGGATTCCTATCAATTGGGGAATGGCTGAACAAGCTGCAGTATATGAATGTAATGGAATGCTATTGTGCAATAAGAAATGATGAACAGGCAGATTTCAGAAAAACCTGGAAAGACTTGCATGAATTGATGCAGAATGAAATGAGTGGAAGCAAAAAAACACTGTATACAGTATCAGTAACATTGTGTGAGGATCAACAATGAATGACTCAGCTCTTCTTAACAACACAATGATCCAGGACAAGTACAAAGGACTCATGATGGAAAATGCTATCCATATCCAGATAAAAAACTTATGGACTCTGAATGCAGATCAATGCATATTTTTCTCACTTACTTTATTCTTTCTCATGTTTTTTTTTCCTTTTGATCTGTTTCTTCTTTCACAAGTGTGACTAATATGGAAATATGTTTTATATGACAGCACAAGTATAACCTATATCAAACTACCTGCTGTTTTCAGAATAAGGGAGGGGAGGGAAGGAAGGAGAGATGAAAAAAATGAGAATTCAAAATCTTGTAAAAATGAATGCTAAAAAAATTTTTGACATGTACCTGGGGGAAAAAAAAACTATTTAATAAAAATAGGATCACAGATTTAGAGATAGAAGGCAACTTCAAACACCATCAAGTCCAACCTCATTATTTTACAGATAACAACAAACAACAACGATAGCTAACATTTATATAGTGCTTTAAACTGTGCAAAAGCACTTTACAAATATTATCTCATTTGAATTTATATGGACTCAGAGATTAATTAACTTGCCCAAGGTCAAACAGATTGTAAGTGAAAGCTAAGATGTGAACTCAGTTTCTCTGACTCCATGTCCGGCACATTTTTCATAGTAACAGTCTTACAAAATAAAATGGTGGCTTTGATGGAAAACTAAACAACAGTAACTTTTGGGGGTGGGGAAGGTGGAGGTGAAGAAAAGGGAAATATCTCCTCTAGGCTTTTGGAGAAACTGCCCTTTCATTTTTACCTATTAACAGTCACTTCCTCCCAGTCCTAAAGGAGGTTCTAGCCTATGGTTTCCCTTTTAGAACATCTGGCCATAGAATATGAAAATGACCACGGGCTCTCAGCAGGGAGAGGGGAAGGTGTAGGTGATGAACCATGCCAGTGTCTTTCTGAGATGCTACTTTATGAAAGTGTAATTAAGACAAATGAAATGGGCTAGATTGATAGCCTAGATACTAAAATTCTCTGTAGTGCCAAATATAGATAATAGAGTCCACACTACTTGCACTGCCAATGTACCTAATGCATTTGAGAGCTCACTCTTCTCAAGGTCAATCAATAAACAGGTATTAAGTAGCTACTATGCACCAGGCACTGTGTTAAATGTTGATTGGGAAGCACTGATAGAAAAAGAAAATGATAAATGTTGGAGAGGATGTGAGAAAATTGGGACACATTGGGACACTAATGTGAGAAAATTGGGACACTAATGGTGAACTGATCTGACCATTCTGGAGAGCAATTTGGAATTATGCCCAAAGGGCAATCAAACTGTGCATACCCTTCGATCCAGCAATACCACTACTAAGTCTGTATCCCAAAGAAATTACAAAAAGGGAAAATGATCCACATGTGCAAAAATATTTGTAGCAGCTCTTCTTGTAGTGGCAAAGAATTGGAAATTGAGGGGATGCCCATCAATTGGGGAATGGCTGAACAAGTTGTGATATATGAATGTAATGGAATACTATTGCGCTATAAGAAATGGTGGGTAGGACAATTTCAGAAAAACCTGGGAAGACCTACATGAACTGATGCAAAATGAAGTGAGAAGCACTGCTAGTTCTCCAGTGTCAGGTCCCTGAAGGCAGTCATGGACATTGAATAATTCCTAACTGATTCAGGAATCACTCCCTAGCTGTCTCCTACTCATGTATATATCTTTTTCTAGGCAGATAGAACCCATGCCTTGCTTTACCTAAAGGTAATGCTATGGCGAGAAGCGGTGTGGTGCAGTTGATAGAGGGCTGGCCTCAAGTCCCTCCTTGGACACATCTTGTTTGTGTGGCCCAGGAAAAAGGACTTAACCTTTCAGGGCCTCAGGCAATGCTCTAGAGTTTAAATTGCTGAATCATTGTTGATCTGCTTTGGTAGAGGAAGCTTTTTAACAGGGAGGTTCCTACTCAATTAAATCAGCTCTGGACCTTGGCCAAATGTGCTATACTATTTAACTTTAGTGAAATAGACATGGCAGCATTGATACCATACTAACAATATTAAAGCACGTGTTCTTTCTGTTAATAATCAGTAAATTTTAAAAAGTGAAAAGTGACATTTACTCTCTGTTAGGCACAATCATACTATTATATGGTTTTCCTTTGGGGGATGGGGAGAGGTATACTTTATGGAGGAAATTGTTTGGTATTTGTCAAGAAATGTCTATTATATAAAAACAAAATATATATGTATACATATACATATACATACACACACACACATACATACACACATATACATATACACACATATTGCACATGTACACATGTATGTATACATACACGCACATATACACATACATACACATATATACACACATACACACACACATGTATATATCAAAAAGCAATGTATATAAAGTAGGCTTGGGGTCCAAAAGACCTTTGCTTGAGTTCTAACACTAATACACATTAGTATAATGTAACCACAAACAAGTTACAACACCGAAATGTCCCAAGCAATTAATTAAGATTATAATTTATAATAGAGGCATAGTTCCTCTACATCACTGGAGGAAGTTTCAACACTGAGAGTTCTCTGCATGCATGAAAGCACAGGATCAAACTGAAGACATTATAAGTAAGTAGAAAGCAATGCAATAGGTGGCTCAGTGGATAGAGTGTTGGGCCTGGAGCCAGGAAGACCTGAGTTCAAACCCAACCTTAGACATTTACTAGCTATGGGACCCTGGGAAAGTCACTTCACCCTGTTTGCCGCAGTTTCCTCATCTGTCAAATGAACTGGAGAAGGAAATGGCAAACCACTTCAGTATCTTTACCAAGAAAAAACCCCAAATTGGGTCATGATGAGTATGACATGACTGAATAAGGCAGTAGAGTGAATTTTACTTTTTCAAGAGACATTTAGGTAGCTCAGTGGATAGCACTGGACTTGGAGTCAGGAAGACCTGAATTCAAATCCTACCTCAGAGACTAAGTAGCTGTGTGACTTTGGGCAAGTCATCTTAATCCAGTGAAGAAGGAAATGGCAACCCATTCCAGTATTTTTATCAAGAAAAGCCCATGGACAACATTGGTTTACTATGGTCCATGGGTCCACAAAGAGTCGGACGAGACTGAATAACTGAACAACAACAATAATTCAATAGAACCAAAAAGCATATCATACTACTGGACGTTTTAATCCAATTAAATCCCCTTCCCCCTAAATGTGTGTGTATATATCTACAGACATAGATATACATATATCAAAGGCAGCAACTTGATTTGTATCTAGCTGTGAGCTGGTGATGATTGGGCACTACCACACAATGAGATCATCTAAAGGGCAACAATGTCAAATCTCATTACTATAATTGAGTTTCTGTCAAAGGAAAGTTTTTCCCTCTGACTCTGGTCCAGAAATTAGAGACTAAGTCAGCAAGCACATAGAAAAATAGTCTTTCTCTACGGGGAGGAGGGAGGCCTGTTGTATGGTCTCATAGGCTCCATCAGCTCCATCACTATCAAATTTATCAAAACCTAATGGCAGTCAAGGATTTGTTGCAAATGGGTGGTACTAGGGGACTGATAGAAAGTGCACTGGCATTGGAATGTGGAAAACCTGGGTTTGAATCTAGGCTCTGCTACTTACCCCTGTGTGACTTTGGGCCAGTCAATTAATCTCTCCAGGCCCTAGTTTCCTCATCTGTATGATGAGGTGGTTGGACTAGATGGCCTCTAAGTCTCTTCTAGCTTTATTTCCCTATTCATGGTGTGAAATAAGGTAGGTTGAAACCAGAAAGACCCCATCTCCCGGGCCCTATATGAAAGGCCTTGTTCCAAGAACCTATCAAAGGCAGGTTGAAGCCAGAAAAGCACTGCATCAGGAAAGAACTAAATTTCACCACAAGCATCTCTTAAGTACCAGTTGTATACACAGCATTATGCTAGGCACTGGGGTAGATACATTTGGATAAGTTATAATCCCTACTCTCATATAGCTTACAATCTACTAGGCTACCTCACTCATACTAAAAGTGAGAGAATGACTGGTCTAGTCAAGTGTCTGATGGTATTTTTTTTCTTAAATAATTTTTATTGATGTCTTTTGTATTTTGCTGACATTCTCCAGGAAGTGAATGAAATGGACACTGTTTTATCCTAACATTGTAGAATTTGTCTCCATTAGGCATTTATTTGGCCTGGGGAAATTCAAGGAATACAATCCACACACCAAGAATCAAAATGGTTTGGATTGTTATGCTACTACCAATAGAAATGTTGATAGCATTTTACATTTTCTGAAATATGGGAATGGGAAATAAGATAGATCAGACAAAGGGACTTAATTGTGATTTTCAGAGCTACAGTATTTGTTTCCTTTCCTTTTTCTCCCAGATACACTATGAGGAAAAGACAACTAGAAATTGAGCAAGCTGGTTCTCACTGACTTTAAACATTTTATTGAGTCACTCACTGTGATATCACCATTTAAAGCCTTTAAAGAACTGCTGAAGGAGCACATTGTCTGCCTATCTCAGAGGTGATGACAGGCTGAATAGGCAAAGTTCTAGTCCATACAAGGCCCAGGACACTAGCATTCCTGCTGCTACTGGAACATCTGCCCCAGAAAGTCAGGATGAGGTGTAAGAGGAAAGTCTTTGCAACGTGAACCCATTGACATTCCAGTCACATGACATGGCACCAGGTTGAGTGACTATCACCAGTTGTGCTATGATGGTTTCTTCTTTTAACTACAAGATTTTGCAAGCCTGGAAGTTCCAGCTATACAAAATAGATTACTGAAGCCTTTCTGGTTTTCACTAGTACCCAATTCATTTTATTGTTATACATCAAGGGTAGGTTGGATCTAAAGGAAAATGAAGTTTTGTTTTCCCATCTCCATATGATTTACATTTTTCTGTTGTGGGGGCTTTGTCACTCCAGGGGATTCCAGAAAGCATTGTTCAATGAGTATGTAACTAATGCTTTCAAAACAGTAGGTACTTTAGCAGTAAAGTGGGGTGAGAGGAAAAAACTTCCCCACCTGAGGTGACAATTTATTTGCTCAGAGCTAGTCTCAGGGATGAGGACTGATGGAAGACCAAGGGTTCAGGAATAAAGTGCTAGACTCACGGTCAGGAAGACCTTTCAAATCCTGCCTCTGATAATTCTGTGGTCATTGTTAAGTCATTTAGTGACTCTGAACCTCATTTTTCATATCTACAAAATGGGGAAAATACCTACACTTTCTATCTCATAGGGCTCTTATGAGGTTCAAATGTGATGACGCACTTGGTAAACTTTAAAAATCCAAATACATATGTGTATGTATGTGTGTACATAGTATGTATGTATGTATATATGTATATATACACATATATGTAACATTTATATGTATGTATACATATATAGAGAGATATATGTGTATTATTCTTATTGTGACCAGTGGAAAAGAGAGAAGATAACTTTGATGTTGTGGAAAGTCTCTCTTTCTCTGTCTCTCTCATATACATACATATATATACATATACATATATATATGTATATATATATATAAAGTTATGACTTAAGTTCCACCATGATCCTGAAGAAATGGATAATAGAACTGTAACGAACAGTGCCAGACCTCACATAGTTCCCCTTTAGTTGACAACTCCACTTCTCTGACCAGTCTTGTACGATGGGAACCCATGCTTTTGGGGCTTGGTGCATGAAACATGGCAAATACGGCATGTCCTCTGAAGGCTCAGTTGCTGATGGTTTGAACTTTGGTAACAAGTTTTTTTTCATTCCCCACTATCATAGAGAACTAAGAAGAACATCTATCTATATTTGGGTAAAAGTGAAGGGAGGAAATCAAGCAAAGGAAAGTCCCAGTGGCTTGGCTGGTCTCAGAAGAAATTCAAGATATACCTCCTGTGACAGAATATAAAGTAAATATCAAAGTTTTACCCTTTGCAAATTTTTGTGGCTGTTAAGTATGGCTGGTGGAGGCTTTAATTCATCCAATGAACTAGGGACCTAATGGGTACAATTCTTTCCCCTTCCTTTTTTTTGGGGGGAGGGGCAGGTACTCAAGGCTTTCTTAGTAGTCACTCCCCTTTCAAAACTGTGGTGTTCCCTTTCAAGTACCTTGTGGGTTTTCAGGGCAAAGGGAAGAAACTGCATTGGCCTTGTTGCTTGCTTACTCCCACAACTATCAGGCTTTTATATGTGAGAAGTATCTGGTCACAAGAATCAGCCTCTTTTTCCTTCAAATGCACTGTCCTCTCAATTAAATATATAGTTTGAGCCCCCAACTAGTTTGAACTAACAAAATACAACTGTGGGTTAATAAAATCCCAAGACTTTAAAATCTAATTCTTTCCCAGGGTTTTCTCCTTCCTGTCTCCCCAGTCTCACTGCTAGCAGAATTAGCATAGATTAAATGGCCATCTATGTTTTAATATATTGTCACACATGCTGAGAAAACACAAAATAATGTAGTTTATAGGAATTTGGAACTTTAAAACTGTCCAGTGACTGCTATTCCAGGTGGGAAGAGGGGAGTGGCAGCTGGCTGACCCTCCACCCAGTTTTTCATTAGAGAATGTATAAAGCAAAGGAATGACTGAGTCAGACAACAGGTGTGAGGTTCTCACCCCATCCCCACAGGCCCCCTGCACAGGAAAACCTGGGGTAGGGGAAATCTCCTAAGTAATATTTACCAATAGCCCTATTCTTGCACCTCAGATGGTCATTAGCCAGTTCTGGTATCTGACTCCTCAGGTCTTGCTCTCTGGGTGTCTCACAAAGGAAGCATTCAGCATATAGACTGCAGCATGGGACACTGCCCTGGTTCCAACGTCTGCTGTTCTGTGCCCCCCCCCCACCCCAGGCTCACAATCTTTAGTCCCCCATTCTTGTTTTTTCGCATCTCTTCACTTGCTTGGCTTTGCCTACCCACTACACCCTTTCAAGGTCAATGTCAAAAAATGCACTCTGGGTTTATCCAGAGTGGGCAGAATCCTCTTGCAGCTTAAAGAGTTAAAGAAAGGGGCTTGAAGGCAGTTCTATCCCTGACCCCCTTGTTTTTTATCTCAGCTCTCTTTGAGGAACTCCAAAGGGTGGGCTCCACATATATTGGACAGCTAGGTGGTACAGAGCACTGGGCCTGGAGTTACTAGCTAGAGTTACCTTGGGCATTTCATTTAATCCTGTTTGCCTCAGTTTTTTCATCTGTAAAATGAACTGGAGAAGAAAATGGCAAACCATTCCAGTCAGTATCTTTGCCAAGAAAATCTCAAATGGGGTCATAAAGAGTCAGACACAACTGAAATGACTGAACGACAAAAACACATATATAATCTTATCTGAACCTCACACAAGATGGGCAGCTAGGTGGTGCAGTTGGTAGAGCGGTAGACCTGGAGTCAGGAAGAACTGAGTTGAAATCCAGCCTCAAATATTTACTAGTTGTATAGCCCTTAGCAAGACATTTAACCTCTGTCTGTCTTACTGGTTTCCTCATCTGTAAAACAAGGATAATAATGGCACCTTCCAGGGTTATTGTGAGCATAAATTGAGCTAATATTTGGAAAGCATTTTGCAAACTTTAAAGCATTATAGAAATTCTACAGAGGGAGGTAGAAATGAGGCTCAGAGAAATGAAGCAACTTACTTACCCATAGTCATACATATAGGACATGTCAGAGATAGGATTTGAACCCAGGTCTTCCCGGCTCCAAATTCAGCATCCACACCGTCATGCCAGGTTGCCTTTTAGCATATGCCAGGGTTCTAATAAAGCTAAATTTGCTAATCCACCCTAGTTAATTGCTTATTTTCATAGTTTGTGGCTTTACCTCTTGCTAGTCATTGGATCATAGGTAGACCTAGAGCCTAGAAGGGACTTTAGAAGCCATTAAGGCCAATCTCTTCATTTTACAGATAAGGTAAGTGAGCCCCTGAGAATCTGTGATTTATCAAAAGTAGTAACAGCTAATATTCAGATTGATGTCCTTTGACCCCAAATTCCATTGCTCTACTCAGTGTACAACGGTCTCCCCATTTCCTCATCCATAAAATGAGGATTATAATATTTGAATCATAGCATCATAATTTCAGAGCTAGAAAGGAAGAGGCTACGTCATTCACCTTCCTGCTCTTGCAGATGAGAAACTGGAAGTCCTGAAGTCCAAGGAGGGAGGTAACTTACCTGACGTCATACTAGCAGGTACTATCAGAGGCAGAATGTGAAGCCAGGTCCTCTTACTCTGATTCCTAGGTCTTTCTACTGTATCACCATCTCCATGCTTGTGTGTCCTATCTCACGGCCTTGTTGTGGGCAAAGGGCTTTACAAGCATTAAAATGTGTTAGGAATGAGCCATTTTTATTGATTGCAGAACTGATAGGCAATTCTGTCTCATGATGACTTTTTAACAGTGGATTTTGGCGGTTCAACTCTACATCTATAATCTTAAGTAATTTTTATTTATGTCTGCTACTAGAGAGTAGGAAATCTATACCTTCGGTGCAGTTAATAAATCCTCCACGGGAAACTACTTAACTTTTAACTTAACTGTGTCCTCCCAGAGTTATCACATATATTAGCTGGAATTAAGACATCTCAATTCCAGTGATTCCAAAATTTAGCAATTTGATGATATAGAACTCTCAACCCTCCACGGAGAAGATAAGATTCCTTAACAAGGCAGAAGTAGCTGGAACCACAAACCCAACTGTTTGTCCCATTGGTGTTTCATAATGTGGTTGCTTTTCAATGAGCTGTCTCCTTCTTACATCCTTTTCCTACTTCAACACCCACACTTTATCCTTAAATTACCACACCACTGAATATCAGGTTGGCCATAAACCACGTCCCAAGAATAGGCAAACAACTGGATTTAGGACTTTCTGAGATTTCAGGGAAATCTTGCCTATAAATTCTCATGCACGGCTAAAGATGAAACTAAAACAAAATTCAGATACCATCAACTTTGTTGTTATTCAGTCATGTCTGACTCTTCATGATCACATGAACCATACTGTTCATAGAGTTTTCTTGGCAAAGATACTGGAGTGGTTTGTCATTTCCTTCTCCAGTGGATTAAGGCAAACAAAGGTTGAGTGACTTGCCCAAGGGTCTTACAGGTAGTAAGTCTCTGAGGCCACATTTGAACTCAAATCTTCCTGACTCCAGGCCCAGTGCTCTATCCACTGAACCACCTAGCTGCCTCCTACCAGCAGCTTAGTGTAAATTCAATTGTGAACCCTGGTTGAATTTGGCATAGATACAAACAAGTTTTATGACTCCACCAAGGAAAACCTGATCATAAGAAAGATTGTTGGCCCTGGGTTCAAATTCTGACTCTGCCACTTACTATGTGACTTTGGACATGTTACTTCACCTATTAAAACCTCAGCTTCTTCATCTATAAAATGAGGTTGGACTAGATGACCTTTGAGTCCTTTCCAGATCTAAAACTATGATTCTATGAATATCTTTATACTTCCATGCTTCAAAGATTGGTGGTTTCATTGGTGTGAGTACTTCCTTCATCAACATGTATCATAAACACCTCAGTAGAGTGTCTTCATGAGTTATTGTGGCTTAAAAAAAATTACCATTTGGCAGCCAGCCTCTGGAGATGAGCTCCCTGAACTTTGGTTTTTACACAACAGACATACAGTCCATCACTGGACTCATATGCAAAGTCTTTCTGGATATAAAGAAGTGCTCCCCAATGCTTCCATGTGTCCTTTGAGATCCCGTGATCACCTTGAGATCATTATTTGCATGTTGTTTCCCCCATTAGACTATGAACTCCTTGAGACCAGGGACTATCTTTTGCCTCCTTTCTTTGTACCCCTAACATTTAGCGCAGAGCTTAATAAACAAATAATTATTTATTTTTTAGGCAATTGGGGTTAAGTGACTTGCCCAGGGTCACACAGCTAGTGTCAAGTGTTTGGTCTGGGGCCGGATTTGAACTCAGGTCCTCCTGACTTCAGGGCTAGTGCTCTATCCACTGCCCCACCTAGCTGGCCCTCTTAATAAATATTTATTGACTGAGTGACATCACCATAAGGACTAGGACCTTAGTGAAGAGGAAATGTCTTTCCACGAGGATAATCCAATTCAGCATTCCTTTACTACTTGCCATCTATGTATAAGACCTTCCCTCCACCTCCCACCCCCATCCTTCACAGTGTTCTGAGCTAACCAGGGCCTTGTACCCTACTCTTTGACAAATATTAAACAAGGTACCCCAAGATACAACAGAAGAAAAAAATCAAAGTAAAAGGTTTAGGTCAGAATAATTGGATTTTTAAAAAATAGAACCATTTAAGACATAGAATCAGAATTTCTGAGCTGAAAGGAATAGTAGCAATCATCCAGCCCAATCCCCTAAATACTACTATTGAGAAAACTGAATCCCAGAGAGTTTCAATGATTTGCCTAAAGTCACACAGTTAGTTAGAGGCAGAGCCAAGACTCAAGTTGAGTCTAATGTTCTTTCCACTACTTTAGGATTCCCCTTGCCCAGTCAAGCCTGTGTTTGTGTGTTATAGGGACTAAAATCAAACATTTACCTGCGATGGTAGACCCTCAAGACATCACCCAACAAAAACACAGATTTACTAAGATTTCTGATGTTTGATAGAGAAACATCAAGACATAATGAATAAAAAAAATGCCTTTGGATCCAGGAAGAACGGGCTAGGCTAGAGCAGGGGTTCCAGGTTCATTATGAATCCAATGAAGTGGCATGAATAAAGGAATGAAAAGTCTTGCTCTTGACTTGAGCACATACTGGCAAGTCACAACATACCAGTACTCCAGGCATCTCTAAAGACTGTAAGTTGTATTGACAGAGAAAGTTGCTCATTGGGAATTCCATATACCAGTGACGTTATGAATCCAGTCCCTATCCCTTTTGATATGAGTAGAATGTAAACTTATTGAAGGCAGAGATCATCTAGTTTTTGTATTCCCAGGGCCTGTCACGTTGGTGGCACTCAATAAATAATTCCTGATAGATTTATTGAATTAATAATAATAATAATAATAGTTGGTATTTTTTATAGTGCTTTAAGGTTTGCAAAATACCTTCCAAATATTATCTCATTTTATCCTCACAACAACCCTGAAAGGTAGCTGTTATTATTGTCCCTATTTAACAGATGAGGAGAACTGAGGCAGACAGAGGTTAAGTGACTTGCCCAGGGTCATGCAGCTGGAAAGTGTCTGAGACCAAGTTTAGGATCAGGCCTCCCTGACTCCAGTTCTAACATTCTACCCACTGGGCCTCTGAATTATCACAAAGCAGATGTAGATTGAACGATGATTTCTCCACATTATACCTTTTCGTGACTGGCTTATTCTATTACTAATTATGGCACCACATTTGAGTATCTGTGCAAACATTAAAGGTTGACTCATTATAGTTTCCTCCTCATGTTCTCACTGGCCCTTGTCTTACCACACATCTCCTCAGTGGGGTTGCTTCTATTGGCAAAGGACAGCTGAATGGTTAAGGAAAAGGATTAAGCCATTTGTTCTTTCCAGTAATTGAAACAAGACCAAAAATAAGTAGTAGAAGTTGTAAATGAAAAGCAGAAGCCTTTGTTAATTCACTCTGGGGATTGGTAAGTAATGTTTTAAAAAGTCACAAAGCCAGAGTGGTGGAATCGGTTGCTAGCAGTTTCCATGTTGAAGCAGCCTCAAGATCTAGTTTATTTTCATATGCTGAGAAAGACTAGTGGTCTTGTGACATTGATATTATGGTTATGCCATGGTGGGTCACCCCCAGGTGACAGATAATAAAGAACTTTGAAGTGGTTTTAAGGTGGTGAGAGGATATTAGGACAAGCTAGGCTAGAGCATGTGGTGTCAGGGCCATGGTGAACCCAGTGAGGTGGAATTGATGAAGATGGGATCTAGGCCCTAAAAAAGAAAAACCTTAGACTTTCCCACATGGCCAAATCTCTGACATTCTCCTGAGGCTATAATCCCATCAACTGGCCTTTCTTTGTGGCTATGCCCAGTCTCTGTTACCCTTAACCTAACCTGGCCTTCCATTGTCTTACCTCCCTATGACCTCCGGCCATTTCCCGCCCTCAATCCTATCTGGGCTCCGTTCTCCCTTAGCCACATGGTCCAGGTCCCTGGAGTTCTATTACCTCATAGACTGCTTGGCCACTCTTAGATCCTTCCCATAGTCTTTCTGTATATAAGATCCATCTTCTCTCCATTAAGATGCTCTGATTCTTAGAACCTAGCCAATACCTCACAGCCTCTCAGATTCCTCAAGAGTTTGGCTAATATGGAGGATCTTTAATAAACCTTGTCTTTGGCTGAAAGAAGGGTTGGGTAGAATTCTTTCGGGCAGGACCTGTGTGTTGTGATCTCAGGATCCCAGCACCCCTACACCTCTAGACCTCATCAGGATGAATAAATGAATGAAAAGAATTTATTAAGCACTTATTTCATGCAAAGCATTGTAGTAAGTTCTGGGGATATAAATAAACCTAATAGCCATGGGAATATCATCAATTTCCAGACCACTGGCACATTTTCTCCCCATAGTCATCATCCAGAAGAACAGCATCAGTGGAGAGGAGACTCACCTCTACCACAATTGCCAACTGTCGTGGACAATAACATTGTCTACCGAAATGATCAGATCAATTCTGTGTCTGTCTTTAAACTGACCCTGTTTATATGGTTAATTGATTTTGTCCTGTTACTGCCTAAGTCATGGTTCTTTGTTTCTGGACTTAGTTCAGAAACTTGGCTGGCCTATAATGAGTTAAGTTTAGAAATCCAGTTCTCCTGTTAATCACTGTTCTATTCTTGCTTCAAGAAAATCCCTGAGGGTTGCAGGTGAGGGAATCTGATCTAGTATCTTTACATCACCAAGCTATCCATCAAGGATATCTGGTTTGTTACCCAAAGAAGTCTGGTCCACAAACAATGAGTATTTCTTAGTCACAGGAGGGGAGGAAGAGGTTGTTGCTATCCCCTCATTCCCAATTTCCAACCAATCATATTGTTCCCCATGCCTCAGCTCTGTAACCAATCATACTGAGTTAGACCAGGTCTGATTACAATTCCCAGAGCAAGAGTTAGAAAAGGGGTAAAGGAGCAGGGAGGATGGCAAGAATGTGGCTGAAGAGGATATAAAGCTTGGAGTCTGGTTTGGGAATCAAGAAAGTGACATGATTGTCATTAATGCCACACACAAAAGAATGCTGCTTCCAATAATGAAATTATATGAAACAAACTACCATTTTTGCTGACACCTATTGCTCTCCTTCACAGCACATTTCTCCAGCCTTCTCTAAATTGACCTCTCCAAACTAGGATCATGTATTCCTTCTGACTCCTGCCTAGCCATTGGATTTGGTTATCTCAATAACTCTATATGACCCAGTATAGTAGTCTGTTAATTTCCAAGACTGTACTTGGACCTCCTTTCCATAATAAGGACCTCTTCTATAGTTCCTATTAATTGTTCTTAATTACTCATTTTAGGGGTTGAGGAACTGATGTGAAAACTCCCATAGGGTAATACGCAAAGACAGACTTCAATGTCCATAAGTAACTGGTTATCATGCAGTTCCTGCCTCTGGACACTCCCAAGGGGCTGGTTATTATTTTTTGTATTTATTTAGTATTTTATTTTCCTCCAGTTACATGTAAAAGCAATTTTAACATTTTTTTCAAACTTTGAATACCAAATTCTCTCCCTTCCTCCCTCTCCACCCCCTCTCATTGAAAAGGCAAGCAATTCAATATAGGTTATACATATGTAGTCAGGCAAAACAATTCCATAATCATCATGTTGTGAAAGAAAAAAATCAAGAAAAATAAAGTTAAAAAAGCATACTTCAGTCTGTGTTCAGACACCATCAGTTCTTTCTCTGAGAATGGACAGCATTTTTCATCATAAGTCCTTCAGAGTTGGCTTAGATCATAGTATTGCTGAGAATAGTTAAGTTATTCACAGCTGATCATCTTAAAATGTGTTCTGTTACTTTGTACACTGTACATTTCACTTTGCATCAGCCCATGCAAGTCTTTCCAGGTTTTTCTGAGAACATCCTGTTCATCATTTCTTATAGTACAATAGTATTCCATCATAACCACATATCACAACTTGTTCAGCCATTCCCCAGTTGATGGGCACCCCCTCAATTTCTAATTCTTTACCCACAGAAAAGAGCTGCCATAAATATTTTTGTACATATAGGTCCTTTTCCTTTTTTTTTTAATCTCTTTCAGGATACCGACCTAGTAGTGGTATTGGTAGGTCAAAGGGTATGCATGGTTTTATGGGGCTGGCTATTTCTAATTAGTCACAAGGTCATGTCAGTTATTTTAGGACAATCTGGCACTCTACCCAATTTAATAATCAACTTCACTAAATGTGTACAACAATTTCATGCCCTACTCTCATAACTCCACTATCTTACTAATTTAGCACATGAAATCATGTCAAATTCTCACATATAGCATCTCTTCCCACCAAAAATTTCCACAATAAAAATACTAGAAAGAGGAAAAAAATTTGCAGTTCTTTAATAGGAAGACACTTATTTCTAGGAGTCTGGTTACTAACTTTCTGCATGTCCTTCGGTAAATCATATCACTTTGGTGGGCTCAGCTTCCTCATTAATAAAATGTGAGATTAGACTAAATAATCTTGAAGTTCCTTTCCAGCTCAGGTAATGAGCAGGCTGATGAACCTTCTTGAGGACTTATAGTTGTGGCAGTCTTTGGCAACTGGTTCCTCTAAGAAGCTAAAATCATTGAATCATAGATCTGGAGCTGAGACTCCAGAAATCACTTAGTTAATCCCCTTCATTTTTCTGATAAGAAAACAGGCTCAGAGAGATTTAATCACCTGTCCAAGATCACATAGGCAGTAAGGTATAAGACTGGGATGTGAACCCAGTCCTCTGGCCCCAAAATTAGGATTCTTTCCAACTAGTGCTATGCTAGTTAATGAGAGTCCCATGGTGTAGTGGATATAGTGCCAGTCCTGGAGTCAGGAAGACTTATTTTCCTGAGTTCAAATCCAGCCCTAGATACTTACTAGCTATGTGACCCTAGGCAAGTCACTTCACCCAGTGTACCTCAGTTTCCTCATCCGTCAAAATGAGCTGGAGAAGGAAATGGCAAACCCACTACAGGATCTTTGCTAAGAAACTTCAAATGGAGTCATGAAGAGTTAGATATGACTGAACTCAAGTCGTTCATAGGAATTTAAAGGGGGATATGGGAAGAGAAATGTTTAATTTGATTCTTTTTTATCCTGCCTCTTTCCTTCTGTCTCTGGTAGGAAGCCTGCATGCTTATACATTTAATCTGGCAATATAATTTTTTAAATTTATTTTTTGGTTAATTTATTTTAATTTATCAGCAATCACTTCCATTAGCTTTTGAGTTTTAAATTTTTCTCCCCCTCTGTCCCTGCCTCACTCCTCAAGAGAGCATGCAATCTGATATAGGCTATATGTATACATTCCTATTAAACATATTTTCACATCAGTGATGTTGTAAGGAAGAATTAGAACCAACAGGAGGAACCACAAGAAAGAGAAAAAAAAAACAAAACAGAAGAAAAAAACAGCAAATAGTATTCTTCAATCTGCATTCAAATTCCATAGCTCTTTCTTTGGATGTGGATAGCATTTTTCATCATGAGACCTTTGGAGATATCTTAGATGCTTGCATTGCTGAGAAGGGCTAAGTCTATCAACGTTAGTCATCGTACAGCGCGGCTGTTACTATGTACAAAGTTCTCCTGGTTCTGCTCACTTCATTCAGCATCAGTCCATACAAGTCTTTCTAGGTTTTTCTGAAGTCCGCCTGCTCATCATCATCATTTACAGCACAAAAGTATTGGATTACATTCATATACCACAACTTGTTCAACTATTCCCCAATTGATGGGCATTCCTTTAATTTTTAATTCTAGGCCACCACAAAAAGAGCTGCTATAAATATTTTTGTACATGTGGGTCCTTTTCCCACTTGTATGATCTCTTTGGGATGCATCCCTAGAAGTGCTATCGCTGGGTCAAAAGGTATGTACATTTTGATAGCCCTTTGGGCATGGTTTCAACTTGCTCTCCAAAATGGTTGGATCAGTTCACAACTCCACCAACAATGCATTAGTGTTCCAATTTTCCCACATCTTCTCCAACATTTATCATTTTCCTGTTTTGTCATGTTGGCCAATCTGTTAGGTATGATGTGGTACCTCAGAGTTGTTTTGATTTGCATTTCTGTAATCAATAGTGATTTAGAACATTTTTTTTTCATGTGACTATAGATGACTTTAATTTCTTCATCTGAGAACTACCTGTTCATATCCTTTGACCATTTATCAATTGGGGAATGACTTGTATTCTTATAAATTTTACTTAAATCTCTATATATTTTAGAAATGAGGTTCTTATCAGAAAATTCTTTCCCAATTTTCTACTTTCCTTCTAATCTTGGTTGCGTTGGCTTTGTTTGTGCAAAACCTTTTCAATTTAATGTAATCAAAATTATCCATTTTGCATTTCGTAATGTTCTCTATTTCCTGTTTGGTCATGAATTCTTCTGTTTTCCATAAATCTGATAGGTGAGCTATTCCTTGTTCTCCCAGTTAGCTTATAGTATCAGCCTTTATATCTAAATCATGAACACATTTTGACTTTATTTTGGTAAAAAGTGTGAGATTCTGGTCTATGCCTAGTTTCTGCCATATTCTTTTCCAGTTTTCCCAGCAGTTTTTGTCAAATAGTGAGTTCTTATCCCAGAAGCTGGGGTCTTTGGGTTTATCAAATAGTAGAATACTATAGTCATTGACTACTGTTTGCTACCCAGCTATTGAATGAGTTTCATAAGAGTCACATACCAGAAATAAAAGGTCTAATGTATCTTCTAAGAGAAGGACCACCTTAAGGCAGGGTCACTGCTGAATGTGAATGACTGATCTACCACTTACTATCTGGGTGACCCTGAATTTTTTTGCATTTCTATGTTCATTTTCACAGGCTGTCCCCATGCCTATCTTCTCTCTGCCTCTTGGCTTCACTGATGTCCTTCAAGTCTCACAAAAAACCCAATTTCTTCAAAAAGCCCTTCCTAATCCCCTTCAATACTAGTGCCTTCCCTCTGAGATTATCTCTAATTTACTTGTGTATATGTATACGACTTGTTTGTATGTAGTTCACACAGTTTCCCCCATTACACTATAAGCTCCTCAAGGGCAAGAGATAGTTTTACCTGTCTTTGTGCTCCCAGAGCTTAGACAGGGGTGGGGAACCTGCAGCCTTGAAGCCACATGTGGCCCTCTAGGTCCTTAAGTGTGGCCCTTTGACTGAGTCTGTGAAGTTTGGATCCAGCAAGGTTGCCCTCAGGTTCCCCACCCCAGCTTAGTACAATACCTGGCACATACTATGTTCTTAATAAATACTTGTTGACTTGACTTGAAGAAGCCCATTTAATTTCTATGAGTTTGCATTTCCTTATCTGTAGAATGAAGAATTTGGACAGAAGATGGCCTCCAAAGTGCTTTCTGGGTTCAAAGTTATGATTCCAATATCTTTTGATGTCAATCTTCCAAGGATTAGGCTGGACATGGACTATGGATGATAGATAAGAAGGGGATTTCTGTTATCTATACATCTAAGGAAACTCTGGCAAAAGTATGAAGCTAAGAATTGCTTAACTTGCCTTAATGATAATCTCATCCTTCAAAAGATGGAAGAGTCAACAAGGGGAAATTCTATTCTGCATCTGATTCTCACTAAGGAGGAACTATTTATGGGAGTGGAAATGATGAAGCCTTAGGTTGAAGTGAGCACTCCATCTTAGAATATGTAACAGAGAAAGAAAGGAAAGCTGGGCATAATCTGACATGCACTCCACGTTTTGGAATAGAAGATTTCAATGCATCCAGAAAAAGAATAAGCAGGATCCCAAGAACTAAATTCTATAGAGGAAATCAGCTCATGAGGGGAGGGGAAGTTTCCAGAATTGAAGATAAAAAATAACCAAGGCCAGTGGAGAGGAAAAGGAGCTGTTCCATGAGGAACTCAGTAACCAACACACACACACACACACACTCACACATACATGTATATGTGTATGTATATATAGATATAATATATTTGCATGTATGTATACACATATATACATATATACACATAAGTATGTATGTGTACATGTATATACATATACCCAAATATAATAATAATAAAACAAAGGGATAAAATTTAGAATGAATTCAAAAGCATGATATGGTCTTATAAAAACTGTTTCAGGATTGCATAAGCTCAGGAAGAGCTGAAGTTGATGAGAAAAGTGAAGAACAAAAAGTTTTTTTTGTGGGTAGGGTGGTTAAAACTGTAATGGGTGGGAAAGGAGGATCAAAAAGGGATAAGATGAAATAACAATAAATTCTTTGACACTTACTTTACTACTGTTTTCTCTGCCAAGGAGAATGACCTTTGAAATTGAAAGGACAAAAACTGGTTAATTGGTTGTCAAGGCAATTGGAGGCAAGTCAAATAACTGGTTGATACCAAAGATAAGTAAGGAGATAATAAGAGAACACTTAGCTGCTTTGAAGAATTCAAGTTACCAAGCATAGGCGAATAATATCATAATATACAGAAAACACACACACACACAACTGGCAGATGTGTTTGCTGAATCACTATTAGTGATCTTTGAAAGACCCTGGAGAATGCAACAGATTATGTAGGACTGAGAAATTTCACAGTTTTCAAAACAGAGAAGAGAATGAAATCAAGAAACTGTAGGTCAATGGGCTTGACTCTTAATGACAATCTAGAAGGGAAAAGATCACCAATGACAGATCATGCCAGACTAACTTTATTTTATTTTTTAAATAGAATAACTAAACTTATAGATCAGGAGAATGCTATACATAGAGTTAACCTACCTCTTAGGGAATTGTTTGATAAAGTAGCTCATGCTCGTCTTATGGAAAATATGGGGAAGTGAGCAACATGACAGTATAATTGGGTGAATTCAGAATTGGTTGAATATCTAAATCCAAAGACTAGTTAATTGGATGTCAACTTGGAAGGAGGTCTGTGATCTAATGCTTCAGTGATCTGCACTTTGCCACTGCTATTTAACATTTTTATTAATGAATTCTAAAAAGGGGCAGAAAGAGAACATTCATTGTGCCAATGACATGAAGCTAGGAATGATGTTTGATATACTAAATGAGATCAGTCAGAATCTTTAAAAAAGATCTCGACAGGGTAGAACTTTGAACCACAAAGGCAAGAGACTAGACAGCTAGCTAGGTGGCTAAGTGGACAGAGAATTGAACCTGAAGTTAGGATGACCTGAGTTCAAATCTGGCCTCCGACAGTTCTACTTGTGTGACTGTGGGCAAGTCATTTAACCCTGTTTGCCTCAGTTTCCTCATCTGGAAAAGGAAATGTCAAGAAAACCCCAAAAGGGGTCATGAAGAGTCAGATACCACTGAAAAACAACTAAAACTTTAAATTTATGACCTCATAAACTAGGGATGTTTAGCCCTGAGATGAGGAGACTTAAAAGACATATTCTAGTTTTTCAAGTGTCTGAAGGACTATCACATGCAAGAAATTAGACTTGTTTTGCTTAGCCCCAGAAGGCAGTGGAGCTAATCAGTGGAAGTTAAAAAGGGGGAGGAAGAGAGAATTTACTTTTGATATAAGAAAAAACTTTCCAACAACTGAAGTTACCCAAAAGTAGAATGCCTCAGAGGATCATGAGTTCCTGAGGTCTATAACACAGGCTAGATGACAACTTGTCAGGTATTTTGGAGAGGAGACCATTTTTTTAGGTACAGGTTGGATTAGATGGATTCTGAGTCCCCTCCCAGTTCTGAAATCTTGTGATCCCATAATAGTGTGACTTTCTAATCTCATTTCTCTCATCTAAGAGAAACCCAATTGTAACAAGCCATAGAGTAACTTCTCAGGAAGCTTCCATCTCTTTTCTCTTGACCTTTGCCCTGACTATCCCCTGGGCGTGGAATGTTCTGCTGTCTCACCTCCACCTTTTGCTTTTCCTGGCTTCCTTTAAGACTCAGTTCAAATCCCATCTTGTTTGGGAGGTCTTTACCAGTCAACTACAGCTACTAATGTCTCCCCCCTCTCAAAGTGCTTTCCATCACACCTCTATATATCTTTTATCTGGGAGAGATGAGTTGAGAAATGCACTTGATGTTTTAAAAAATTTCTCAAAGCAGAACAACAATCTTTTCTTCTTATCAGGACTTGATCCTAGTTCCCTGGAAGGGTAGAAAATAGGACCTTCTATATTTCAAGTTCTTTACCAATTTTGAAAGCCTTGACAGGTGGTTTCTTTTTCATGGATGGGTCAGTTTAAAACAAGAGAAACTTTTGTTCAGTTTACTCCCCTTCCCAAATATACCTCCTCTGTCCAGATGCATGGCCCATCTATTGTCTCCTTCTATGAAACGTATTCTAAACCTGCCTAGAGCTGAAGGTAGAGTTGGCCATAATGTTAAGTCCTCATGTCAAATATCTGGAGTGTTAGTTGTTTGTCAAGTAATAATTACAATCCTAAGTACTTCTTAGTCCTGTCCACGTAAGACAAACTTGTAAGGGTCATTTAACTGGTCTCCAAAAGCTCTTTCACTTTGTTAACTATTAGCACAAGAGAAAGGACTCCAGTCAAAATAGTCACTGTATAGAATATAAGGCTTAACAACTTCAAGAGGCTAAAGGAAAACGTATATGTTTTAATTACAGTCATAAGCTATTCATTTTTCATGGAAGATCTGAACTTGTATTTATTTATTGCTTTGTCCTGCATTTTCAAAAATCAAGCTGTTGAGGCCAGTGACCCTTTTTCAGAATTCTATTTTTTTTTTTTTTAGGCAATTGGGGTTAAGTGACTTGCTCAGGGTCACACAGCTAGTAAGTGTCAAGTGTTTGGTCTGAGGCCGGATTTGAACTCAGGTCCTCCTGACTTCAGGACGGTGCTCTATCCACTGTGCCACCTAGCTGCCCCAAGAATTCTATTTTTCATTCAGTTTTCCTTGTCCATATTTAAGAAAAATCAGTATTCTTTTTTCTGTCTGATAATATTTTTTTAGGGAAGGAGAAAAAAAAAGAAAAATAATCACAAATTATTTACCAAGTAGAAAAAGTGCTTTTTCATGAGAGGCAAGAGTGATGCAGTGGGTTTAGAGAGCTTAATTTAGCATGAAGAAAAAAAATCAAGGTTCAAATCTCTCTCACCTCTGACACTTATTTGCTAGGTGACTATGAACAATTCACTTAATATCTCCAAGCCTAAATGTCATCATCTCTAAAATAATGGCAATGATAATACTTGTAGTACCTATTTCACTCAAGTTGATTTTTAAGGGGCAAATGGGCTAATACACTGCAAACTTTAAAGCAATATGTAGATATTATTATTATTTTTCCCCCTTCCTACCTCTGTCTTCCCTGGATTCATCAATTCTTCATTTTAAAATGATTGAGTGGAGTTTGCTTAATGGAAAATAATTATAACCTTTGGAGAGAGACCAAACCACTCAATTTTCAGGAGTATATGCTTGAAAATAAGGAGGTAAAATATTGTTAGGTTCAACTTGTTCTCTCATTAACAGGAGTACCAAAATGATCAGAGAAAGAGCCTCAGAAAATGCTTTTAAGGAAATGCTTGAAGGAAGTCACCTGTCATTCTAAGTCATTTGCTCTCTGGGTAGGGTTTTGTTTTCCCAATGGGTTTTTATCCTATCCTTAGATTCAGAGGTTAGATAGAAACCTTAAGCAGGAAGAAATTTGGGGCATTCCCTTAATAATTCATCCATATCACCTAGTTACGCAATGCAATCACAATGGTACTGATAATAAAATACCTAGTTTCTGTGACCTATACCAATCTCCTAGACCATTCATTCAAGTAGGAAGAGAGTTGAAGAAAAATTATTTAATATATCAAATGTAATCAATTCCATCATCTCTTCCGCATATAATTAAGTCACAAAGACTACTCAAGAATCAGAGAGAGAGAAAAAAGAAACCCTAAATTTACCCTACTACAACTTTAAGAAACAACCTCTGATTCTCAAAGGGAGTTTTTAATTTCCTTGTCAGATACTCTTGTCTCTCCCTTTGGTTTCATTCAATGAATAACATTTATGAAATATATCTGCACCTTCAAAAAGTGACTAGTTGATGCAATCACATTATAATTCAGTACTTTCCTTAAAAAAAAAACACAAAAAAACAAAAATTTTCTCTTGAAAAAATGCAGGGGTGTTTTAAACTACATTGTCTATATTGGTTTTCTGTATTCATCAAACCTACTGAGTAATTACTTAAATTCTTCAATGACAAAAGTAATATATGATGGCTCCCTAGTTCATTCTCCACAGCAGCTGTCCCAGAACTTTTCTATTCATAAGAATATATATTTAGGCCTGGAAGGGATCTTAGAGGTCATGTAGTCTAACTCCTTTCATTTTATAGGTAAAGAAACGGAGAGAGCCCAAAGAGATTAAGTCATTTGCTCAAGGTCACAGGTAGTAAGAAAAATAACAAGGATTTTTTCCCAGATGATTTGATCCAAATCCAACACTTTCTCCACTGTAGCCCATTGAAGGTGAATCTATGCAGTAAAGAGAATCTAGTTATTGGAGTAAAAATGATGAGAATTTTGGAAGCTTCAGTAGCTCCATATTTCCTGTTGCATAAAAAACCAATAACCCTTTTCTGTTTCCAGTAGAATGTGAGCTTCTTGTGAACAAGGACTGTGCATTTGTTTTTGTACACACTTTAATATTTTGTATACCTGGCTCCAAATACAATGCCTGGCACATAGCAGGTGATTAATAAATGCTGATTGATTGAAGTGACCTCTACATCGTAGAATTTATACTGGAAGAGAAGAAAGCTTAGGCATAATGACACACACTAGATTTTGATAAAGCAAATTTAAAGACTTTGGAGAAAGAATAGGATCATAGTCATGAGAGCTAGAAAGAAACTCAGGGGTCACATAGTCCAACCCCTTCCCCATATCAATCACTTTTCAGATGAGGAAACTGAGTCCCAGATTGGTTAAATGATTTGTCTAAGGTCAAATCAGTAGTAAATAGCAGAACCAGAATAACTCCGCTATGAAGCTGAAAGTTCCTTTAAGTCACGGACAATATTTGTTTTATTCCCCTCAGTACCTAACAAGGTGCCTCATATATATCTGGTGCTTGATTCTTATGTTCTGTTAAAGATGCTAGGTATGTGTAGTCCATACCCAAGTCACAATACCCCATCCTCTAAGATAAAAGTTCTTAAAAGAGAGGGAGAAGAAATGGAAGCAGTATCAGATTTAACTTGGGTTCAACAATCACTACAAATGGAAACTGTAGCCATGAAATAAAAGACCCCTTCTGCTTGGAAAAAAAGCTATGGAAAATCTGGACAGCATACTAAAAAGCAGAGAAAACACCTTGCCAACAAAGGTCTATATAGTCAAAGCTATGTTTTTTTCCACTAGTAACATATGACTGTGAGAGTTGGATTATAAGGAAAGTTGAGTGCCATAGAATCAATGTTTTTGATTTATGGTTCTGGAGAAGACTTTCGAGAATCCCTTTGAACAGCAAGGAAATCAAATCAGTCAATAATACTTCAAATAATTAATGCAGACTATTCACTGGAAAGTCAAATACTAAAGCTGAGGCTTAAATGCTTTAGCCATATATTGAGAAGAAGGGACTCATGGGAGAAGACTCTGATTTTGGGAAAGATTGAAAGTGAAAGGAAAAAGGGAATGGTAGAGGATGAGATGGATAGGTAATGTCATGGAAACAACAAACATAAACTTGGACTGACTTCAAGAGATAGTGGAGGATAGACGAGTCTGCCGTAGGTCATGAAGAGCTGGATAGGATGCAATAAATGAACAACAACAATATTGGATCCACAAGGTGAGGGGAATCTGTGGATAGACTTCAAAAGGTCCGTGAACCTGGACAGGAAAAAAAAATAGACCTTAATTTTCACTAACATTTTATTTCATTTGTATTCTTCTGTATTTAAAAACATTATCCTGAGAAAGGGGTCATGGGCTTCACTAAACTGCCCAAGGGGACCATGACACCAAAAAGATTAATAAACCATCCTCTAAGACAATGTAAGTCCTGCTAACCCCTAGAGTCCTCTTTCCCTCCTGCCTTTCCGCCTTCATCTTTCCCTTTCCCCTGGGCCATCCCAGAACCCATCTAAGCTTCTTGACTGCTCACATAGCTTGAATGGGAAGGGAGTCAACAATGCTATACATTCTGATGTTCTGACAAAGTCCTTACCATTTGACTTGCTACTGCTTCTGAAGGTCCTCTAGATCTTATCATCTGCCCCATCTACTCCCTGGAACCTTCTGACCTACTGTAATCCAAACCCCAAAGCCCATTGGTATGAAACTCTTTTCTGTGTCAGGTGACATCTAAAATCCCCAATTCTTTGTCAGGGTTTCATTATCTTTAGCCATGCTTTCTAACTTCCTTCTGCTTATATCATTTGTCTTCACATGAATTAACAGAACTGGGTAGAGGTCATTGGATTTTAAGAGCTTCAGAACAGTTTCCATCGCACCCTATAAAATGTTGCAGAAATACAGAAGAACTTTGTCTGGGCAAGTCATTTAATCTCTCTGAGCTTCAGTTTTCTTATCTCTAAAATGGGCATGATAGTATTTCTGCCACTTACTTCACAAGGCTATTATAAGGAAAGTACTTTTGTAAATGCCAAAGTGCTATATAAATATGAGTTATTGGGAATCATAGGATTTAGAACTTGATGAGACTCTTGATATCATCTATTTCAATTCCATCCTTTAATAGATGAGAAAAAACAATGCCAGGAGTGTTAAAGTGATTTGCCAGAGGTTATACAAATAATACATATCAGAGATGATTCATATCAGCTCCTTTTACTCCAAATTCAGTATTCCTTCTACTTGGAGGATGTTGTCACTACTATTATGATAATTTTCTAAGTGGTGTAATGACAAAAATAACTCACATTTATATAGCATTTTAATATTTACAAAATACTTTATACTGTTCTAGCTTCAGGGGCTGCAAAGTCAATAAATGAATCAATTCCTCTTCTCAAGGAACTTACATTTTAACAGTCATACTACAAACTAGTAGTACGGCCACATGAAATCATCACTAACCTTTTTTTTGTTTTCAGGGTTTTTTTTTCTCCAATATTTTATCTTAGCTTAGGAAAGGGAAATCAGAGTATAAAATAACATGGCAATATTTGCTCAAATATTTAGGAAGTATGATTTTTTAAATACTAATTCATGCTTCCTGAGAACAATTTTAAAGCCCCACATTCTGGTCCCACCAGGGCCATTTTTAATATTTTATTCCTCTTTTTCCAGAAATAGGGAATTACCTAAAGGTTTTGAAAGGTCTGTGCTTTTAAGGTGGATGAATCAGAATCAGTATGGCTAAAGTCATCCATTACCAAACTTTATAAAAGGTTGTCATTCACCCCTTAAAAAGCTCATAGAAAATGCCCCTGTGGGACATTCCTATAGGAATAGAGCAAATGAACAGGCAGTTAACACTTGTATCCCCCTTTCCTACTTTCCCAGTCCCCCTTGCAGTCCCACAGACTCATCCAATTTTCCAACTGGCTAATAAAATGCTGCCTTTTGGGCCTCACTAGTGACTTCTGGAATATTAAGTGAGTTGTTGGGCCTAACTGTTGCCTGGCCTAAGAAGCCTGTGAAGAACTTTTCAGAAGAACTTTCACTCTCCAGGCTTAATTTTCACTGTTTGCTCAGAAAACCTCACTACTGTTTGCCTAGAAAGTCTTGTTACTGCAATAAAGTGTATTTCCTTGACTGCTTTTTTCCTTAGGCCTCTTTTGCATGTTTTCTCACCATTGTTTCCCCAGGAACATTGAGGTCAATTCCTTTATTTCCGTAATGGGAGGTTCTGTATCACTTCAAAAGCAAGGAGCCTTTGATTTTAAGGACCAAACAAAAGGGGCTTTCCAAGATGAGTCTGGTACACTTAGGGGTGCAAATGACAGGGAAACCTCTTTATGTCTCTTGTTCTCCCAACCAACCTAATTATTTCCAGGAAATAGTGAATAAGAGACCCAATGGAGAGTTGCTAAGACTTTATGAACCCCATGACTGTAAGAGAAAAAAAAAAGATTGAGTGGGCAGTGATATTTATGCCTATAATGCAGAGGTAAGAAGGATGGATTGTGAGGTGCCCAAAAATGGGAGCAAGGAAATGAAAAGCTGATGGGAAAAAAAAAGGAGCTGAAATGTTGAGTCAGCCAGGCTTTCCAGGAAACCATGCATCCTGTAAAAGTCTTCACTCCTTTTTTAGTCCCCTTTTCTCCTGTTTCTTCTGGTTACCATCAGAATCAATATGTTGGAGTTAAGAGACAAAAAAGCTGAATAATTATTGACCAAACTAGAAAACTCATGGAAAGGATAGAATTAGGTTTTCTAATCCAATTTTTGATATAGTCTCTGCAAAGGGTTGGATTGGCATTCATCCAAGTGAAACATTTCTAAAGATCTTGGGTTAAGGACCAACTTTGAATATGAAAGATAAATACATGGGATTTGGGTTATAGTGAAATTACAGAAGAACAAACTACCAGAAAAGAAGTCAGACTAGGAATTAGTTTATCTCACAACAAAATGCTTCCTATAAGCGCCAGACCCTGGAAGTTTCACATGACTCCTTATATAATCCTCCATATCTTTTCTTGGTCTCATTATCATCAGAACCAAACATAGCCAGACTAGTGCAAAACTGAGTAGTGGATGAAATAGCAAAACAATATTTGGATAGCAAATTTCAGTGTTGTGTACAATGTCTAGAGCGAAAGGAAGGAATGGAGCTCAGAACCTTATGTTATCTAAGAGAGTTAATATAACAACTAGCAAATATTTTGTTGTTGTGCTTTGTTCATTTCACTAATGTCCAACTCTTCATGACCTCGTTTGGGGTTTTCTTGGAAAAGATACTGTAGTGGTTTGTCTTTTCCTTCGCCAGCCAATACTTTAGCAGGGATCAATTTATGTAATTAACAATCCATTACCACTCATTGCCATCATGTAAACAGCAGGTCTTTAAAGGCTTGGGATATAACCCTTCCCACTATGGAATATCCTCTCTCCCAAGTATATTCACCTATTGAATTCTACTTATCTCAACCTAAATAAAATCTCTTCTGTAACATATTCTCTGATTCTCTCAGTCACAAGTCATCTCTGTACTTTCACAATATATTATTTATATCTCTGTGTGGATGCTCTCCCCCCCTTTTTTTTCAGTTACATGTCCTATATTTCCTACTTTTTCTTCTTTTTCCATTAGACCGTGAGATCCTTGAGAGCAGGAACTGTTTTTCAGTCGTCTGTAATGTGGAGACGAAATTTACTTTGACAATTGTTGTATCAAATAAAATCATTTATTCAAAGTGTCCTATAAACCTTAAAATACTATATAAATGTGAACTATCATCATCATCATCATCATCATCATCATTATTTTCACCAATATTACCAATAAGGGCTAGGGGCTTCAAAAGAGAAATGCATGTTTAGGAACTGAATAGCTAACTAAAAAAATGGAATCTGCCAGCCATGATGGTGCATACTTGTAATCCCTGCCACTGAGGAGGCTAAGGCTGGTTGATAGCCTGAGCTTAAAAACTCTGAGCTACAGTATCCATACTACATTTAGCATTAATATGGTGAATCCCTAGGGAATTGGAACATCACTAGATCACCTAAGTTAAGGGACAACCAGCCCAGGCTGGAAACAAAAAAGGTAAAATTTCCTTCCCAAATCAGAGTAGTATCTGGCTTGTGAGAAATTTCTGCATTTTCATCCTGGGTAAAATAGGGAGGAAGAGAAGCAGGAGCAGGAACGAGTGGAGAAAGAGGAGAAAATAGTGGAAAAGAGGAGGAAAAAGAGGAAGAGAAGGAAGAAAAAGAAGAATGAGTGAATGAATGAATGAAGAGGAGAGGAATAGAAGGAGGAGGAAGAGAAAGAGGAGGAAATGGAGGAAGAGGGAGAGGAGTGATGGAGAAAAAAGGAGAAGAAAATGAAGAAAGAGGAGGAGAAAAAAGGAGGAAGAAAGTAGAGAAAGAGGAGGAGGGGTGGAGAAAAAGAAAAAGAAGGAAAAGGAGAAGAAGAATAACGATAATGAGGAAGATTAGGAGGAGGAGAAGGAAGAGAAGAAGGAGGATTAGGAGGAGGTTTAAGAGGAGAAGGAAGCGAAAGAGAAGGAAGAGGGAGATGAAGAAGAGAAGGTGAAGAAGGAGAAGAAGGAGGAAGGGGGAGGGGAAAGAGGAAGAAGAGGGAGAGGGGCAGAAGCAGGAAGAAGGGGAGGAGCAGAAAAGAGGGAGGAGGAAGAGGAAGCTGACAAGGGGATCATGGTTTAAAAATATAGGTATGATGTGCTCTTGGTGAAAGATAGAGTGTATATAATAATGGCTGGTATAGACTTATTTATCTGGAATCTTGTGATTGTAATCAATAAGACCTTAAATCAATGAGGGCAGTAGAGAAAAAGAACTACCCACATCGATGTGACAAACCTGGGGAATCACAGAAAGTAACAGGAAGAATATAGTAGGAAGAACAGCCGGAGAAAACCAATAAGTAATTCATGAGAGACAATGTTCAAGAAGAGAATAACAATAGAACTCATACTCTGAGATATCTATAAAGAAATGTACAAAGTAAGGATATTAAGCAGAGCGATCTTAATGAAAGAAGGTAAACTTAATCTCAAGTACACATGCCTGATAATTGGTAGGATTGGACTGTGCCTAGAATTTGGTTTTGGAAGGTACCCTTTTTTCAGACGAAATACCAGATACCAAATTTGAGGCATGTGGGGATAGAGTGGTATTTTGTGAATTGGATTTAAGTGAAGCAGAGTTGCTCAGAATTGTCACCCTCCCTCATTCTTCCTGAGTCATCGAAGTCCAGTAGCAGGACAAAAGTCAAGACAACTGGCGATAGTTCAAGATGCAGTAGGTGACCTTGAGGTCTTCAATGCTTGACCAAGCTTTAAGCACAACACCTGCTTCAGCTGCCTGCATGGTCATTGGAACAAACTGTTCTCATCCACCCATTCTTCCAGGGGAAGTCTTCACAAGCTTGGAGTATATACCCACCTAACTCATCAATGAATTTTAGGTCTGTAGGTTATCCTCAACCTGATTTAGCCCATCTGCCATGATGGTTTTACTAGGGTGTGGCTGCTTTGCATGCTGCAGATTCTTGGAACCACAGGTAAGAGACGGGTGAAAGGTGAACACCAAAGGTGGAAAGCAGCCCTTACACCAGAGGTACTAGTCCTTCCTGAACACCCCATACATCCCAATATTGTTATATAGGTATGCTAAAGGCCACCTAGACAAAAAGAAAAATTAAATGAAGTGTTAGACAAGTAGATTGTAAACCTGGCATGGAAGCTGTCATATTATTGTAGTTCTAATGCTATTCCAGGCTGCATGGAGAGAGATTTAGTGTTTGAAGTAAGGGAGATAATAATTCCACCATAATTTTCCTAGTTAGATCACATCTGAACTATTATGTTGAGTTCTGGAAGCTACATTTTAAGAAAGACACCAATAAGCTGGAGTGTCCAGAAGAAGTGAACTACTCAAGTGAAGTCAATAAGCATTTAGAAAGCACCTACTATGTACCAGATACTGCGTTCTGAGGATACAAAGAAAAGCAAATGATAGTCCCTATTCTCATGGAGTTCATAGTCTAATAAGGGAGATGATATGCAAATAATGTACAAACAAGTTATTTACAGAAAAAAATTGGAAATAATCAACAGGGAAAGTACTAGAATTAAGGGGAATCAAGAAAGGTTTCCTGTAGAAGGTGGGGTTTTAGCTGGGATTAGAAGGAAGCCAGGGAAGCCAAGGGACAGAGATGTAAAGAGAGAAAATTCATGGAATTCAGTGAAAATGCTCCTAGTCCAGAGATAGAGTAAGTTTGAGGAACTTCCAGGAAAGCAGTGTCACTGGATTGCAGAGTATGTGGGGGAAGGGAAGATTTAAGAACACTAGAAAGAAGGAAGTAGGCCATGAAAGTGGGCTTTGGACACCAAACAGACGATCCTGAGAATGGGAGCCCTTGGAGTTTGCACAGTAAGTGTGATATGGTCAGATAGTCAGGCCCTTGAGGAAGATCATTTCAGTGGCTGAATGGATAGATTGAAGTGGAGAGAGACGTGTCAGGGAGACCAACCAGCAGGCTACTGCCATAGTCCAGACACGAAGCAATGAGGATCTGTCCCAGGGTGATGGCAATGTCAGAAGAGGTATATTCAGAATGGGATATATTCAAAAGATATTATGAAAGTAAAATGAATAGAACTTGGCCACAGATTGGTTTTAGGGGAGTGTTAGAGAGAGTGAGGAACTGAAGATAATACCTAGGTTGTGAGCCTAGTTAACTGGGAAGATGGTGGCGCCCTTGACATAATAGGGAAATTCAGAAGAGAAGAGAGTTTGGGGCAATAATAATTGAGTTCAGTTTTGGACATGTTGAGCTTAAAATGTCTAGGACATCTAGTTCAAGATATTCAAGATGTTAGAGATGTGAGACTGGAGACCAGCATAGAGATTAGGGCTGGATAAGTAGATTTGAGAATTGTCAGCATAGAGATGATAACTGAATCAATGGGAATTGATGAGATCAAGAAGGTAAACTTGACCTCAGGTACACATGCCTGACAATTTATATATGTATGTATATATACATACATATGTATATATATATATACATATACATACACACACACACACACACATATATATATGTCACAACAACTCTAAGGAAGGTTTGTTTTTATTATTATTATTTTTTTTTTTTTTACAGTTAAAGAAGCCAAGGCTCAGAGAGCTCTTAAGTCTCTTAGGACTTGTCCAGAGTCACACAGTTAGTAAGTGTCTGAGGCCAGATTTGAACTCAGGTTTTCTTGACTCCAGGATCAGAACTTTATACACTGCACCATCTGTCTACAGAGAGGTAACCTGTAATGGAAGCATAATGCCAAATGATTTCTGAAGTCCTTTGACATATTTAAGAATGGGGGAAGAAGTAAGGGGACTGATTTACAAGGTTTTGTCAAGCCAGAGACTGGCCATTCATTGGGTGAGTAGTGTATGAATGGAATGTTAGTTACTTGGTGTAGAAATAGCAATTGGTCCAATTATTTTTTTGATCATGTGAATATTGGGAAGGAGTGAGAAAAATGGTGGGCTTGGCCTGAGTTTTCACCCCTTATCTGGTGATTGTAGTATGTGAGATGTTTACAAATTCAGTTTGGGTCATGTTTCTTTCCTTTCTAGGTTGCATTTCTGACTCATCCGGACTTTCTCTAAAATGCCCCAGAAACCTCTTTACCTTGGAAGCTCACTTTACCACTGGACTTCACATAATGGAAGTACCCTCTGCCCCTTTGGCCTCTCCCTTTGATTACTGGATTCTCCCCAAATCTCCCTTTTAAAGAAGATGCCTGGGCCAAGTCTTCATTCCTCCAAAGGCTACAGACTCTCTAGGACTTCTATATGGTAATGCCCCACCTTTTCAGTTTCCTTTTAAGTGCAATCCCTCCTCATTAGAATGTAAGTTCCTTAAGGGCAGAAACTATCTTTCTGCTTATTTTTGTATTCCCAGAATTTAGCACAATTCCTGGCACTGAGTAAGCACTTGATATAAATGCTTGTTGACTTGTCTCATGTGAATAAACACATATATATCTATAATGTACACAATATACTCCCTATTCCACTTAAAATTCTAGTGCCTTTCCCCATTTCCCAATTGTGGTGGGTCAGTCCTTTCAAGACTCCCTGCAAGGCAAGCACACTGATGCACCCTAAGGATTCTTGGGCATTTCCATCTGCCCTGCTGTTGAACTTGAGAATCCCAGGGCCTTTCTCTCCATCCTTCAGCTGAATCTTCATTTATGTATCTTCTCCTCCAATTGCAGTACAAGTTTCTTGAGAACAGGGACTATTTTCTTTTTCTATTTATACCTCCATTGTTTAGCTCAGTATTTGGCACATAGTATTTGATTTTTTTTTCATTCATTCATAAGGAAGAAAACAATGATGATGCCAAATCCAACCTAGTACTTTTCATTTGAATCATTTCAGGAGATCTTCCTCTTTCTTTCCATTTATAAGGAAGGCATCCTTATCCTAGTGACATCACATAGCAACCTAACATTTCCACCAACAAAATCATGAAGCTAGATTATCCTCCCTCTCACTTTGGATGGGATAATAATATTACAGAGCCTTGAGAAACAGTTACAGAAACTATAGCCACTGGCTATGAGAATCATGGAAGAGTGCCTGATATACAGATGACCCTAACAACCTTCCCTCCAACCCATACCAGCTGTTCCACAAAAACAAGTTATTCTATCCCTGACTCATGCTCCAGGAGCAATGATGAGAAACTTTAACATTTCTAAGACTGTTATAGAATGTCAAGCTCTACACTTTTTTCAGTCATCAGGTTTAATTTGCTTTCATGGTCGATAAGCTAGGAAGGGCACCCATGATAGAGGCACACATCACCAGCCAACTACCAAAGCTCTGAGGTAAAGTTCTATTCAATGTTCGATGGCCCATTTGGAGCACAATTTATTGTAGCTTCAATGCTAAGTATAAAAGAGGGTACAAGACTTTTGTTTGAACTCGTGAATGAGTCTCATAGGTTATGAATGATACACAATAGGAAGAAGAGGTTCTGGTGAATATTTTAGTGAGATCTTCAATACAGGGTTTTAAGTCCACTTAGCAGGCACCCCATGTGAGATTACCTAGTAAAATTCATGAACATATTCTTTCAGTTAAATGATTCATTTGAACACTAGAAGAGGTAACAAGCTCTAAACTAAGAGCAATAGAGAATTTCCTACAGGGTTCCTTTTATATAAGGCCCAAATTCACACCACTGGGGACCACCTGGCTTCCAAGCATTGACATGTTTTCTTATGCATTGTAGGTGCTTAATAAATATTTGTTGATTTGAATTGATTTGAAGTATTGGTTCATGACTCTAGTTTTATGTGTGGAGCCCTGGATCATGTGACTCAGTAATGTCTGTGGTCCTGGGTCATCAGAAAAAAATGGAACTTTTAAAGAGGGAAGCAGGAAATAGTCCACTAGAGGTCAGTCAGAGACCTCAGTCCCATGGAATGTGGTTAAACCAAACCTCCTTTCCACTGTACAGACCTTGGTCACTTTGACCAGATGATCCAAGCAACACTGTCCCTGAGTTGATGGAGAACTGAGTAAACCATTTTCCTCAGATCAGACTCATAATGATGGTTCCATTATTCCACCTACAATTCCACTATTGTAAACAGAATGTAAATCCAGTCACTGGGATACAGGTTAAGACGTTTAAAAAAAAAGAGGAATAGGAAAAAAATTGACCAGAATTCTACTTGCTCCATAAGGGGAGGTTTTAGAGACCATGGGGGTAGAATTGGGGATGTGGTATAACCTTTCAATTCAGTGCTTCACTAAGGTGGAAGAAATTACAGAGTAAAGATCAGAATTAGATTCTCTGTGGGAGCCTAGGATATTTTTGGACTAGTCAATGAAGAGGCATGTAGATGCCATCGTTTTCCAACATAAAAGGAAGGTGTCTTGGGAGAAATTAAGGAGGATAGTAAAGGAATGCTATCTTCAGAGGCATTATGTGACACTTAGAGTAGGAAGAGGACTGGTGTATAAAATTAGGGACAAGCAACAACTAGGAGAAAGAGGGATTGAGAGGAGAGTGTGTTGCAAATGTTATGAGGCCTGAGCATACTCAAGAGATGAGTATTGAACTACGTTACAAAGGTAGACATGTACTATTACTAATTTTCTTTTTATACTATTCCATTAAATGCCTTTAAATTATCCAGTTGTATACTCTGATCTACTATTAAAAGTAAATGCATCAATAGGGACAGATAGGGACATTGAGAGTATATTGAACCTGTAACAAACAGCTTGAAAGGAGAGACCCATACATGAGTATGGCAACTTGGGTGATACATGTAAATCCAAAGTGAAATAAGGGCTGTATGAGTATAACTGTGCTTTCACCCATGCCTGGAGAGTTTGTGTGCTGCTATTTTTTCAGTGGAGAATATGACTCAATTACTGAAGAGAATGCCTAGACAACACTTTAGACCTGAAAGAGGGGCAGAGCTGGTACCAGAGCTCTTAGGAGAGACATGCATGGTTCTAGACACTCTTAGGGAAAGAAAGACATACTTTAGATGCTGCAGATATGTAGGAGAAACGGGCTCCTTGACATGTCCAGGTTGCTCTCTTAGAAACTCTGGAAAGAGAATTTCCCATTTATGGAGATCAAGTCCTCTCTCCCTTGACTTGAACTGAGATATCTCACTCCCATCTGGACAGATCATTTAACCTTGTGTATTTCACAGTTTGATCTTTATTGCTTCTCTTATTTCTTTTTGTTAGAATAAATGTGTTCAGTAGTGTTCACTATTTGTGATAGATTTTTGGGGAGACAGTCATTAGTATGAAGGGGCTATGCTCCCCATCTAAGCTAAAGAGTATTAACTAGAGAAATAGCTTTTGTTTTGAACCCCTAAAATTAGTACTAATAGACCAGCATATTTAAAGGGACAAAAAGATATAAATCTAACCTAATATTGCTTTTGGAGATAGTCAAGGGAAGAAATAAACTAGTTACATATCTTCCGAGAGAGGAGTGGGTTGGATTCCAAAAATACATGCACATGCCTTCCATGAGCCACATCTATATATTTAGACAACACATGTGGACACGCACATCTTATGTGGGAACACACATCTTACACCTACTAAATAGATATAGGATTTACCCATATGTCAACTGAAACAGGGATTGCCTGAGTGCTAAATATTTTAGCAAGATGCTTATGATGAGCATGTGCTTCTTTTATACATATCCCAAGAAAGTCATGAATCTGTAATCTCTATTCTTGGGCAACAGTATGTTTTGGCAGATTATTCTAAGCAACTTGGAGCAGCTAAGTGGCACAATGAGTATAGCACTGGGCTTAGAGTCAGAAAGACCTGAGTTCAAATCTAACCAGTGAGCCTGGGCAAGTCACTTAACCCTGTTTGCTCTGTTTCCTCATCTGTAATATGAGATATGTCTGCCAAGAAAACCCAAACTGAGGTCACAAAGAGTCAGACAACTGAAATGACTTAAAAACAACAAAACTCAAGCAACTCATACTATCATAGGTCTTTCTTTGAAAGCAGAAACGTAAGTTGATGAAGCAATAGACTTAAAGTATACTCTGATCATCACCATAATAATAGCTAGCATTTATATGACACTTTAAGGTCTTTAAAGTTTATAAATATTATCTCATTTTATTATCTCAACAATATTGGGTGGAAATTGCTATTATTATCTTTATTTTACAAATGAGAAAACTGAGGGGGAAAGAGGTTAAGTCACTTGCTCAGGGTCATATAGTTAGTAAGTGTTTAAGGCTCGATTTGAATTCAGGTCTTCCTGACTTGGAGTCCATCACTCTATCCACTATGTCATCTAGCTACCTCAATCATATTGAGGAAATTTTAGCCCAAAGAAAAATGTTTGAATCTTTTTTTTTTCATGAAAAAATATCAGACAACAACTTTACATTTCTAACTTAACATGAACGAATTCTAATAGTAAATCTTATATGCCAGTCAGGCAGATAATATATATGCACAGAAAGGAGATAAAGATTCATGAGAGAGAGAAGACATACACACATAGATTATTGGAAATAGAAGCAGAGGCTGTAATTTATCATAAAAAATATACCTTCTATTCTATGAGTTCTGATCTGTTTTATATATATATATATCATGAGCCTCTGCCGGGGTTTATTATTAGTCAGACAGGTTCGCATTGGAAGATTCTTGCTGGGAGTTTTGGAACAGCTGGTTACTGCTCCCCACTGAAAGAGAGAGAGAGAGAGAGAGAGAGAAAGAAAGAGAGAGAGCTCTGAGACCCTTTTCATGACAAAGAAGAGGGAAAAATAAAATATAAAATTGCTCTATAATAAAGAGAAGAGAAAAGACAACAGTGAAAACCCCACTATTAAAAAACATGCCTCTACTCTTGAAAAAAAGTGATTTTAGAAGTATAGGCTTGCGAGTATATACACATATAAACTACAAATATCTATATGCATACATACACATATAAATTCACATATATTTGGACAACATAATATATATATTATTTCATTAGTATAAGAAATTCCCTCTAAAAATATAGATTGGAATGTGTACTGCAACTTAAATGTATGTATGTGTAAATATACATACATATATACATATGTGTGTGATAGGAGCTGTACACATTATAGAAATCCAGAATAACTTATGGGAGTTGATATTCAGAACAAATGATAAACCTGCATATATGCTACTCCACCCTCAAAAACACCTTCCTTAGAATTTGTCATTTAATTTGGTTATGTTGCCTAAATTCTACCTGTAGAGATTTATTTGGATTGAGGATATTTCTCCTTTTAAAAATGCAAATACCTCTTAAGAGAGTTAAAGTGTCAATCAGTCATTTACACATTAATAGGAACTATTTTAATTAGCCACTTTTCTCCTAGTAGCTAGTTGCTCTGAATAACACTGAGAAAATGAAAGTTTTTATTGTGTGGAAAGAGAGGGAACATGGATGTAGAAAGAGCCTCTGCTAGACAGTTTGGTCAGCCAAGATCTCTGGGCCTTTTCCTCTGTGTACCCCAACTCCTGACAGCCAGGACTAGGTCACCTTCTTTTATCCTAGAGCTCACACTCCTAAGAGTTGACTTCTGCCTCAACTATACCTTAGAGAATATGTCTTGCTTTTTAAAGGGTCTCCACTGACATAGTGGTGCCTTCAGCTAGCCAGTGGCTAGTTTCTCTACAATTCTGTTGAGTTTAACTGCAAAATTTTGCCATACCTCAAAAAGGGCTAACAAAGTGTATGTAACCTAACTCCTAACCAAACTGGGGGTGGTGGGTAGGTGAGCCCTGCGCTTCATGCTGCCTGCAGAGTGTGATTTGAGATTGGGGGAAAGAGTACTGTGTGCCTGGGCAGAGTTGGTGCAAGAGCTTTTGAGAGGAGAGATATTTTTTATTCTTTCTTTGAGAGAGGACAGACATGGTTCCAGATTCTCTTGAGTACTGGCTGCAGATACAGACAGTCAGACTTTGGAAAGCAGACTTGAAGGAGAAGCCAGCATTTCAACATGTTTCTGATTTCCAGCTTGCCTCCCTAGGGACTTTGGGGAATTTCCCCTTGGAATGAAATCAAGGTGTCTTTCTTGCTTGAGGGAAGATCTTATCTCACTCCCAATAAAGAACGCAGTCATTGAGTAGGCTAGCATTTATTAAAAACCTACTATGTGCCAGTTACTCTTGTGTATTTTCTGGGATATTCTAATCTGTATAACATATTTTTACTCACCATTTGCTTGAATAAATGGGTTTATTTATTCACAATTTGTGGTATTCTTTGTGTAGCTAGTATTTGGTGGAAAGAGGCCAAGTAGGAGTGTGTAAACTTAGGTACCCTCTCCCTGTAAGAGATAGAAATGAGGGAAGTTAGGGGCTTTTTGTCTTTTAAACCTAAAAATCATGCCCCTACACCAGTAACATGAGGCAAGAAAAAGCAGATAGAATTCCAGTTTGATGCCCTTCTCTCGGTAGGAAATAGAGTAGTCAGCCTCATGCCTCCCTATTCTCCTCAAGGCAAGAATCATAGTCTCCCTCAGAGAGACATAGGTAAGATTTCAGAGGTATCTACCAGTGTTTCCCCTCCAGAGTCTTGTCTATATGCTTAGACATCTCAGGTGGATATAGAAGAGGGAGCTGGTACAGCGGCTAGAGTGCCAAGCCTGAAGTCAGGAAGACTCATCTTCCTGAATTCAAATCTGGCCTCAGACACTTACTAGTTGTGTTACTCCGGACAAGTCACTTAACCTCTTTTGCCTCAGTTTCCTTACCTGTAAAATTAGCTGGAGAAAGAAATGGCAAACCAATCCAGCTGCAGTCAGACATGACTGAAAAATGACTGAACAACAACAACGTGGATGTAGACATCTTACATCATTGACAGCACATACTTATCTTACATGTAGATAATTCTTTTCATGTTAAAACCTTAACACATTGGGGCAGCTAGGTGGCATAGTAGATAGCCCTGGAGTCAGGAGGACCTGAGTTCAAATATGGCTTCAGACACATACTAGCTGTGTGACCTTGGACAAGTCACTTAACCCCATTGCCTCCAAAACCAGAAAACACCCCAAAACCTTAATACATGTTGTTATTTGTCCTTTAACTTCTGTAATTCTGTCAGTTGGGTTGGGATAAGATCATTTAATCATGAGTGTCCTAATACTATCTGAATCAACTGTGCCTCCCCTTCAATTCATTTATAGTAGTGCAATACATTTTGTGATTGTGTCACTTGGCTCCCTATCCAAATTCATTCTCTTCAACCCTTCAACAATGGAATGAATCCCTTTCACCTACTGGAAAATTTCATGTCAATGAGCATGCTCCTGATTTCAAGTTGGGTATTTACATGACCCTGGTACATTAAAGACACTCAGGGAAATGAGGGTACAACCTTATCTATGCATATCAAGCAAAAATTATTTACTAGGGTGATTGAATTAGATGATGGGTCAAATCCCTGCCAGCTCTACATTCTTTAATTCTGTAATTCAATGCCAGTTTTGTTGTATATAAGACTGTTAGGGGGTTCAAGAGCTCATTAGATCTATGCATTAGCCTTCTGGTAGCACAGCATCTAAGGCAGTTCACAGAAACATTTAGGTGTCTCTTGCACCCAAAAGAATCTATGTTTTCCTCTTATGGAGAAGAAAAAATCTTCCCACTAGACCCCTCCTCAATTCTGGTCTTAAACCAGGCTTGTCCTAGTCCAAAAATTAAAAAAAAAAATTGAGCTCTGTCATGTGCCAGGGCTCATTCAGAAGGAAGAATAAATTCTCTCCTCCTAAACAGATTTCTGGATCCCTGTGGGAAGAAAAAACAAGTCATGTTCTCAGGAAGTAAATGGGGAAGTAACCAGGGCAACTATGCTTTGAGAAATTTGGATCTAACAAAATTTATGGCTCAGTGACATCATTCGGAGATCTTCCTATGAGAGGCTGGGTTTTGTGACCCTCTTCCTAACATGTTGATTGGACTCCCCGAATGACACTGTTGACCTTGGGGCTTTCTTTCTACGTGGACAAGTAGAAGGAGGAATGCGTGACCTACTATCTGGACTGTTTCCTCTTGACTTCCACATTGCGTCCATAGTTTACCCTTTGACTCAAAGTCTCAGCCACTGCTTCCAGGATCTGCAGCTATTTTTGTCTCCTTCTCGTGGTCAGTATGGTGGAGCCACTGGAAGTGTGCCCAGACTGATTAGCTGACCCAGTTCCATTGTTTCAAGTCTTCAGGCTCTATGCTTTTGCTCAACGTCTTAAACAGTGCTTTGATGTGTGCTAAAGGCCTCTTTCCTACCCATTCTGGGCATAGGCTGCATTTCTGTTGCTGCTATTATTATTAATTCTGCTGCCTATTATAATATAGGTTAAATTTTCCCTGTATTTATTATTCTTGTTGTTATTATTATACCATGTATATTATGCCTTAAAGTTTACAAAGCACTTTATATAAGTTATCTCATTTGGTTCTCATAGCTTCTGTGTGAGATAGATGTTTATTACAGCCCCTTTTACAGGTGAGAAAACTGGAGCTCCCAGAGGTCAAGTGACTTGTCCAGGTTCACATAACTAGTACCTGAGACGGGATTTGATCTCAGGTCTTCGCTATCCATTTCATGCAGGACTGAAATCTGAGACTGAGAGAGAGCATACTCAAAGGAATTTTTTTTTCAAAATATCTAGATATCTTTACATATTATGATATGTGCTTTCTCTCATGCTTGTGAAGAAAGGGAACATCTTAGAAAATGTTGAGGTGTGAAATTAACAACAGATCAAACCATTGTTTCTGTTTTTGTTTTTTGATGGTTTGGGAATGGATGAAGAGGCAGCAACATGGCGTAAAGATCATTAGACTGATAGTAAGAGTTTGAGTTTAAATCTTGCCACTCACATTTACTGAATGTTAGACTTTAGGCAAGTCAATGCATTTCCCTAGGCCTATTTCCTCCTCTGTAGTGAGGAAGACTGACTAAATTGCTTCTCAGGGCCCCATCAGCTCCAGATCCATGATGCTACTGTTCTACTGTGAGTCTGTACCTGTGAGAGACTACCAGTCTCTCAATAGACCAGTAAATCAAATGTGTTATCATCTTAATAAGTGGCCTGGGGACATTGAGATGTCAAATGACTTTCTCAAGATCACATATCTAGTATCTTCCAGGGTCAAGGCTTGAAATCAGGCCTTTCTGACTCCAAGACTGGCATATACCATTATTGCCTCTTGACTATTGATAAAGACAGGTACAATTTTTATTTTCTGGGAATGTATGCAAAAGACAGGTATGAATTCTTGGTGGGTGGGTCAATAGCCATCCATAGGCATGCTAGATAGAGATAAGGGTCATAGGTGGAGAGCTGGAAGGGATGCTAGAGGTCATCTAATCCATTAATCCCTTTAAGGTTTGAATATAGAAAAAGAAACAAAGGCCTAGGGAGGTTGAAGAGTGTGCCAAAAGTCACAAGTAATAAACATCTGAGGCATAATTTGAATTTGGGTCCTTTGACTCCAGAGGCAATAACTTTCCATTATACCAGGGCCTACCTATTTGCTAAAGGAAAGATCATGATGACAGCTAATGACATAGGAATAGCATGGGAATGGATTGTGTAGAAGTACAACTGAGGCCTAAACAGAGAATCTTGAGCAGATTAGTAGGTGGTCTGAAAAGAGAAGCCATGTTGACTCCTCGCTCTTGACCAAAGATGACAACTGTTCTTGGAAGTGTGGGACTGATTCCTAATCTAGGGTTTGGGAGTGTCAGAGGCTAAGACCTCCAAAACCATGTATTGTTGTTGTTCAGTCATTTTTGCAGTCATGTCTGACTTTCTGTGACCCCATTTGGGGTTTTCTTGGCAAAGACACTGGAATAGTTCGTCATTTCTTTCTCTAGCTCATTTGACAAATGAGGAAACTGAGACAAATAGGATTAAGTGATTTACCCAGGACCAGACAGCTAGTAAGTGTCTGAGGCCAGATTTGAAATCAGATAAATGAGTCTTCCTGACTCCAGGCCTGGCGCTCTATACCATGTGCCACCTTGCTGCCCCACAGTATGTATAACCTCATAGAAAAAGGGGTGACCCCAGCAGGAAGCTTCACATAAGCAGTGGGCAGCTCGGTCTATGGAAATCCATCCAAACACTAGCCAATTCCCTTGATTTCTGCTCATTTTGAATACCTGTTCTTTCTTCCACCACCCCAGATGATCAAAACAAGTAATCTGAAGACACAATACAGTCCTTGGGGGTCATCACCAGCTGAGAGGTGCCTTTGCAAAGCACAAAGAGATTCCACAAAACAAAAAGAAGCCAGGGCCCATTGTCCGCTCCCTCGTGAGGGAAACTTTTTTGAACAGTCCTGTTTCAATGGCATCATATTTCCTTCTGGGGCTGCAGAATGGTGTTAGCCACTTAGAGGGAACACCAGTAGTGTGATACTGCTGAAGTCTTTTCTTAAATAACCTGGGATAATGACTGGTCCTCAGGTTTGGGATTGCCAAGTGGCTGATGCTGTTTCCTCCCTCACCTCCCCAACCCAGGGCTGGCTGCTTCTCCAACATTTGGCAAGGAGGGAGATGTGTGCTGTGCTTAGTTCAGCAAGTTTAGTTCCAGTCATCTTCTATTGACCAGGCATATTGCTAGAGGTCCCACATGTGAGCTTAAACTCTACTGCCTTTCCTAACTTCATAGCATTCTCCTTCCTATATAATTTGCACATGTTCCTTAAACTTCTAAGATGGTTTGTGTGTAGAAAAAATGAAAGGCAACAACGATCTGTCAGTCCATATTCATTTATTAAGCATCGACTATGTTCCAGGCACTGTGTTAATCACTGGGGATATAAAGTAAAGTAAAAGATGGGCCCTGCCCTCAAGAGGGTCACAGTTTAATGGAGGAGGCAATGTGCAAACAACTATTTACGAATAGGACATATACAAGACAAATCGTAAATAATCGATAGAGGGAAGACACTAGAATTAAGGGGCATGAGAAGGAATACAGGAGAGTTTATTGCTCATCTTTTGTTCTAGAAGAAGACCAATGACATCAGGAGAGTGATGTCTTGACTTGCAAGTGAATTGGATTTAAGTGAGGCAGAGCTGTGCAAAGTCACCATTGTCACTCTGTCTTCCAGAGTCACCGGAGTACGGTGACAAGACAGGTCAAGATGACTGACAATAGAGAGTGAGAGGTTGGCAAAGACTTGAGAGAGCTAGAGCTTGTGGGCCAACAAGGTATAAAAGATTCCTAAGGACAGACCTCCCTTTGGGCAGGTCAGGTTATGATCCGTGGCCCTCAGTTCCCAGGGCACAGTTCAGATCAAGCTTTTTTTTTTTTTCCTAGCCCTTTTTCTTTAGAACCCAGGTTCACTGAGGCTAAATATAATGCTTTTCCCACTCCATCATGCAATTAGAGATGGAGGCATGCTAAATATGGCACAAGAACAGAGAGGACATTTCTGTGTTTCTCTGGTAGAGCAGTAGTAACAGGTCATCAGATTCTCCTCTTTCAATTCAATTCAACAAATATTTATTAAGTGTTGACTATGAACTATGTTGACTATGGGTATGTACTGTTTCCTTACTGTAGTGATGATTTTTTCTCCCTACTCTGGACCTGGGATAACATTGGCTTGGGTAACTCCTAGTATGGGAACTCCCTCCACCATTGCAGATCTCTTATGTCACCTGTAATATAGATTAACTTGGAATAGTTGCTTGGGGCACAAAGAGATTAAGTAACTTCTCATGGGCGAGGCAACATGCAAGCAGCTACGTACAAATAAGATAAACAGGATAAATTGGAAATAATCAACAGAAGGAAGGCACTAAAATTAAGAGACATGAGAAGGACTACAGGAGAGTACAATACAAGATGTCACATAGCTGGTACCTCTGTCGAAGGTGAGGTCTTAAACCCAGGCCTTCCTGACTCTACGACTCCAGCTCTCCTTTAAGCCAGGTTCTCAATGAAGCAGAACTCCAAAAGAAAGTCAATCTCCGCGGTACAACCAAATAACCCACAGGGCTGGGTTTAACAGCAACAACAACTGAGATTACTTGGGCAGGAAATTTCAGCCCATTGAGCATAATGCTATGATAATGGATTTGGAAGACCTCTATAATCCTTGGAGAGACAGCAGGGTGTAATGGCGAGAGAGCTGGACCCAGAATGGAGATCCCCATTTTCCATTAGCGCTTTGCTTGGTTTAGACTCCGCTGGCCATCCCAGGGTAAACTCATCACCAGAAATCTCATCACTTTGCCAACTGGCTCAGTTTTTGACACCCAGCACCTCAACTCCCTCAGTTACCTCTCCTCTCTGACTGGAGGACTGGAGGACAGAGCAATGAACTCTCCCCAAAACTTTCCTTTATAAAAGGCTCCGAACTTTCTGAACTTTTTCCAGTAAGTTCTCCATCTGCCAGCAGCAGCTCTGCTTCATTGTCACCCCGCAGACTTCATGTCTCTGGGCTAGGTACCCTCTAATACCCCTCCTTTTCAGCTTCCTTTTGCAGGCTGTCTTCCCCCATTAGATTATAAACTCCTTGAGGGCAGGGACTGCCTTTCTTTTTCTCATTTGTATTTTAGTACCATGCCTGACACATGGTAGGCTCCTAATAAATGTATAATGAATTGAATTAAAAATTAATCTTGCCTCTGACACTTATTAGTTGTGTGATCACAAGCAAGTTACACCACCTGACGTCTCAGTTTCTTCATCAATAAGGTGAGGATAATAATAGCCTTGACCTTTGAGGGATGTCGTGAGTATCAAATAAGATGATACGTACGTGAAGAACTTTTTGTTAACCTTCGAACTCCTTTATAAATGTCAACTGCTATTATTATCTTGCACCACTGCCCTATGTACCTTGCCAAATGAAACATCGAGTTCCAAAGCCACTGCTTCTTTCACATCATTAAAACAGCTTTTCTTGCTGATTTGTGATTCTGCAAACTGGGACCTTTCTCAGAGGCAGCAGGCTGTAATGGAAAAAGTCAGTACTCCATTAAAAAACAACAACAAAAAAAAAAAAACGAAAAAAAACTGGTCAAAGGATTTGGACAAACTGTTCTCAAAAAACAATTAAAATTGTAAACAATCTTGTGAAAGATTGTCCCAAACAGCTAACCAATACTAAGAGAAGTGAAAATAAAAAAAAAAAAACCAACTCTGAGTTTCAGCAAATTGGCAAAGATTATAAAAGAGGGAAATTGTCAATATTAGAGTTGGGATCAGGCGTACTGTTTCTCTATTGGTGGATCTGTGATTTGGTCCAACTATTCTGGAAAGCAATCTGTAATTAGATTAAGAAAGTGAATGGTATATTTATATAATTTATAATTATGCTAAGAAAATGACAAAAATATCTATACATTTTGGAATTATACTAAGAAAGTGATTAACATATCTATAACCTTTGACCCAGAGAACCATCTAAAATTCCAAGGAGGGCAAAAATGGAAGAAAAGTTTCCATATATAGCAAAAATATCTTTTTTACATTAGTAAAGGACTGGAAACAAAATTGGTATCCATTTATCTGGGACTAGATAAACAAACTGTGGTACATGAATGTAATGGCATATCACTATACCATACTGTAGTATGTAGTATATACATAGTACTGTATTTGTAATAAATATGAAAGATATGGAGAAGTATGAGAAAATTAATATGAACTAATGCAAAATGACCTGAGTTCAAATCAGGTCTCAGACACTTACTAGCTATGTGACCCTGGGCAAGTCACTTAACCCTATTTGCCTCAGTTTCCTCATCTGTCAAATGAACTGGAGAAAGAAATGGCAAACCACTCTAGTTTCTTTGCCAAGAAAACACCAAAAGGGGTCACGAAGAGTCAGATGCAACTGAAAACAACAACCACCAAGAAGGATTTCTCATATTATCAGTGTGGCAACTCCCTCCATCGAAGTAGATCACACCCTTCACATGACTTACTAGCTAAATCCTGAAGAGTTTTCTAATAGCTAATAGCTAGCATTTCTATAATGGTTGTTTTTTTTTGTTTTTGTTTTGAGTCAATCAAAGGTTAAAGTGACTTGCCCAGAGTCACAGAGCTAATAAGTGTCTGAGGCTGGATTTGAATTTAGGTCCTCTTTACTCCAGGGCTGGTGCTCTGTCCACTGTGCCACCTAACTGCCCCTTCTATAGTGCTTTAAGGTTTGCAAAGCATTTCAGAAATTTGATCTTTGTAACAACCCTAGGAGGTAGGTACTGTTATTATCCCCATTTTACAGATAAGGAAACTGAGAAAGAGAGGGCCTCAGTGACTTGCCCCGAATCATTTAACTAGTAAATGTCACAGGAACTCAGCTCTTCCTCCCTCCAAGCTTGACCTCCTCATAAATTGAGGATTGTACCGGCCCTGCTACCTGATGGGATTGTTGTGAGGATCAGATGAAATTATAGAGGTCTACGTTGCAAAACTTTGAAAGGTTCCATGCAAATTTAAAGGTTTTTTATTTTGTTTTGTTTTTATTTGCTCTGTTTTTTACTTCTAGGACACTTGTAATGTAAATGTAATATAAAGTGTAAAAATGTAAATGTAAAAAGTAAATGTAAAAATTTGACTGCTAAAAAGGAAAACATGAAAACCAGCACTTACTTCAAGCCCACAGACTTCACACTTAGGTGGCATGAAACCATTGACACTCACACTCTGTCCCAATCTGAAGCCAATTTATAGCTTAAAAATGTGGCTATGATAACCAGTGAATAGATGAACTTGTAACACATAGGCATGCATCCTGTAACACAAACATACTGAAGTTAGAAATCATTCCATAAAAAGAATCATGATTCAATTTCAGACATTAGCTTAGTGAGACATTTTCTTTTCAATTTTTTTCTATTCTATAGGAAGTGCATAGGATAGGAGGGCGTTTATGACTGATTATGATATCACGGTGATAAATTCTGACTCTTTTCATGTCATATTAGTGGCATCCTGGAAGGATATCCTGTAGGAACAGCAGAGCTTCCAAGAGAGTACTTATCAAAAGATCTCTTACAATCAGCTCAAAAAATTTTTAAATAACTTAATCTTAAAATAACTTAATCTGATTCTTCTTTCTCATTTACCCATTTACTGCATTGGTTTCTTTTTCTTCTTTTGTTTTTTTCAACCACACACAAAAGAGTCTTAATATTGATGCTGTCACATAAAACCCGAAATTTTTGACCCAAGTTTCTGGTACACAGAGTAGATTAGTAGACTTGAATTTTCATAAAATTTGTCTAACAGTACAAAGGATAGGAGGCAGCATGGCACCAGAAAAAGTTCCCTGACTTTAGAATCAATGGTCATGGGTTCAAATCTCTCAGATGCTTATTATCTCGAACATGTCATTTAACATCTTTGAACCTCATTTTCATCATCTGTAAAATGAAAGAGGTAAACTTAAGGGGCTCTTCTAAATTTATAATTTTAATTTTAATAATCCGGTTACTTGTAAAGCCTGAATTCTTTTGGGGAAATAATTCATTTTTGTTTTTCCTAAACTTTTTACAGATGATTAATCTGGATAAAATTAGTACAATTCCAGTATTTCTGCTGAAGCTTGTTTGAAACTGTTCTGCAAGGATGGGTAGTGTCCAGCACTTGGATTGATTTCCTGAGGTCCTGGACAAGTAATCTATGAAGGAGGCAAAATTGCTCAGATCACAGCTGTCATGTGCCAGCAGAGGGGGCCCCAAATGTTTCTGAATAGGGAGCTACGTTTTATTTGCTTTAAAGTCTTGAGATTACTGAGGGGTAAGTGGAAAGGGTATTTATGGGACTGCAAGTTGTAAAGATGGGGGTGTGGGTTTGGGATGAGACAATGATGCTATGGCCTTTTCAGAATATGCTACGAAATGAAAGTATTCAAAAAGGAAAGGACACATATTGACTTTGTCTTATAGTTCAAAGGGGGCAGCTCGGTAGTGCAATGGATAGAGTTCTGGGTTGGATTCAGGAAGACTCACCTTCCTGAGTTCAAATCTGGCATCAAGCACTTACTAACCGTGACTAGGCCAGTTACTTAAGCCTGTTGGCCTCAGTTTCCTCATCTGTAAAATGGGCTGGAGAAGGAAATGGCAAACCGTCCCAGTATCTTTGCCAAGAAAACTCCAAATGAGGTCATGAAGAGTCACAAACAACTGAAACAACTGAACAACAACAACAATAGTTCAAAGGCATCAGACATGTAGCACACAGGTCACATGCAGAGCACCACACTCCCAAATGCGGCCAGACTGGATTAAAATGTAATTGCTAAATATTTTTTAAATAAATAAAAATACACTAAAACATAGGTAATATTATATTTTAAAACTAAGTTCATATTTGGCCTATAGGAATCATTATGTATGGATCAGTGGTCCCTATTTCTATTTCAATTTGACACCACTGTTACAGTCATTAGGGGATGCAGCAAAGAGGTCCATGTCTCTTCATAGGATTACCGGATTTAGCATTAAGAGGACCTTAACCCAATCTCCTTATTTTCCAGATCCTGTAAGAGAGGGATGTAAAGGACCTTAAAAATATAGGCTGCTAACTCTCCATTTTACAGAGGGGAAAATTACTTATGTGACTTCAAATGACTTATCCACTCTGGCCTTCAGTTGTGGAATGAAAAGGTTGGATGAGATGTTCTTCAAGGTGCCTTCTGGCTTTAGGTCTACGTTTATGATCTTATGTTCCTATAACTTGATTAAAGTCACAATGATATACTATTTGATTGCTGCCATTCCCTGCCCTAAACCCCCTTTAGCTTACTAGACATCAGTTTGTTCCCTTCTATTCCCAATTCTCTCTAAACACTTCACCCCCAAGAAACTGATACTACCTAGGGTCATGGATTAGGCTACTATGGGGAGGTCATTTCCTGCAAAGAGTTAGTCCTTCAGGGTTGAGTTGAGGCAAAAGTAGGGAGGCCCCTAGGAGAGAGGGGATAGGTCTAGGCAGAACCGATAGAGGGAATAGAAAAATGGACAATGCAGAATGAATTTGCTCTCTGATGCCATGGAGAACCAATTCTTTAGCTGGCTAATGTTGGAGTGAGGACTTAAGCAAAAGGGGTCACCCAGACAAGGGAATGGAGGAAATGTTGTAGATAGCTCTGAGTAAATTTTTGCATGGTTTTCCCCAAAACTTCAAAGAGGAAATCCCAATATCTTCTTCCTTCTTCTCTCCTCTCCTCTCCCCACTGATGGGGGGAGGGCTTGGAGACTGGGCTTCTGGTTCAAATCTTTGTATGACAAGGGAGGAAGGAAGAGAGGAGCTGGTGGGAAGAGGACAAGTCTGCTACACGCTCAGTTTTCTTTTCCTGAGACCTCAATCAGAGAGGAATGACACAACTGAGCTTCCAGTACCCTTAATTCTTCCTAAGTGTTTCCACTTATTTCAAGATTTCACCCCAACCAAGATGAAAATGAGCTCCCTACATGTGCCCCCAGTGATTGCCTTCACCCACTTTAGGACTCTTTTATACATTTTTTCATGCTAGTCATTGAATAAAAAAAAACTCATCTACCCAAAGGATGATTTTGGCAAACTGTATTAGAACTCACAAAGAAATTAATAGAGAAAGAGAAAACTGCTAACTCCCATAGACTGTGATATGTGTATTCTTGTCTACGATATCCTTCATATGCATATCATGGGAAAACTTCAGCAATATTATAATGTTGATTGTAATTACAAAAAAAAGTATAATTTGGCAAAAAAAAATTCTCATGTTCATATAAAGGAAATTTACCATAAAGACAATAAATGATAGTGAATGGGGAAAAAAAGTTACCACAAAATAATTTAAAGTAAATGTTGCAGAATGACAAAGAACCAGCATGGTCCCAAAGAAGAGAAGCGAGAAGACACCCCCTTCTCACTCCTTCACAGAGGTGAGAAGTCCATGGGTGTGGAACATTACATCTATTTTCAGACTTTTTCAATATATTGATCAATTTAGCTGATTTTTCCCTCTTCCTCTTTTTTCTTTAAAAAATATATGTTATATGAGATGACTGTCAGAAATAGGAGAGGTGGTAAAAACAGAGAGGATGTAAAAACACAAATAGCAATCAATATTTATTTTAAAAACAATTACTGTAATTCTTCTTTTAGATGTGGGTTGGACTATTTTGCCACTGAGACCTTTCCAACTCTAAAATTTTGTAACTGCAAATTTGTTTTAGCAATCTAGGCATTCTCAATAAATTATAAATTTCTTGGGTCCAGGGACAGTTTTATCCCAGCACCTGTGTAGGATATTTGGTATCATGGAGAGATACCCGATCTGAGATCTGGACCACTCCTCTCCAAGGAAGACTTTGATTTCTTCCTTTTTTTGAAGAACAGAAGGAAAACCATGGCTGGTCTTCTGTCCTTTCCCTCAATTATCTACCGAGATGGGTATTGCACTAGAATTTTGTCTATCAACCAAACTTCAAATATTGGTAGTCTAGGAGTGTAGTACTTGAGAGTGGGTCAAGATCAATGCCATTTCCCCTGATCAATCTCAAGATAAGAATCATACTTAGCTTACTATTACCAGCTTAACTCTCTTCCTCCAAATGCTGGTTAAACAAAAGAATGTCACAAATATCAAATAATGAACAAACCCTTTTATCCAAGCAAATAATGAGCAGAAATCAGAGAAGTTGTGTAGACTAGAATAGGCCAAAGACTATGCAAGAGTAAATGGAATCTTTGACTGGAATAAGATATGAGTTCAAACTAGGAGAGAAAGATTTCACCAAAGGGAAGTCCGATCTCAGCAGGCACTGACATTGCAGACTGGGAGTCAAGGGGCATTAAGGGATTAGAGTGCGGGTGGGGGACTTCCTTTACATGTCTTCAGCTCTGAGGGTTCCTTGTAGCCATTCAAAAACTCATATTTTGCCTTCCCTTAACCCATCTCTTTCAAGCTCCTTCTCCAAAATGTTCTTTCTCCCTCCACTCTGGGGCACAATCTTATGGCTCAATAATACTCTATCAGCAAATCATAAGTTATATCTATCATTAGTGAAGAACTGGACAGTCACCTGATGAATCTTTAGAAAAATCTAATGTAAATCTAAAAAAGCTAATGTAGGCAGAGATGGTACACCTACAACAGTAGGTATATGTATGTTAAATGCATGTGTATTGAGTAAGGAGTAACTGGGGAAGCACTTGGTCTGCTGAACTGGGACTCACGGTGCTTGGCAGGCATTGCTTTTGCATGGAGTTGAATATACACATTATACTCTTGTTGAAGGATACACATTGCTTGGATATGTCACAATAAGCCATAACTTGAGGTTCTATTATAGAGGACTAGACTGCCACAGTCATGGGGAATAGTCTATAGTTCATAGATTCAAAACTGGAAATGACCTTAGAGGTCAACTGGTTCAATTAATTCATTTTATAGATATGGAATGTATGCCCAGAGAGGTTGAACAACTTATTAAAAGTCACATAGATAGTAAGTAGTAGAACTAGAATTTGAACCCAGGTTCTTTAATTCCAAATTCAGTACTTCGAGTCCACCATAATGAGTAGGCTATAGGAAGAATGATTAAAAACTCATACTGTTCTCTTTGGGGAAACTTCTCATTAAGGAAAGACACAGTACTTTCTCTCCCTTGAACTTCCAGGGATGGGAAAAAGAAGGAAAGGGATTTCTCACTCTTACTGTCTCCCAGAAGTCGTGGTGGCCTGTAGCTTGAACAGGTAACATATCTTCACCTAATGAGCCTGACACAATATCCCCACTCTTCTGCATTGTTGCTAATGGGAAGTGAATATCAATCCTAAAGGATGGATGCTTCTAGACTTGGTCTCTTCCTCATGAGTTCTAGAGCCCCTAGATTCCTGAGTAGGTGACAGCTTCCCAGCAAGAGATTTTGTCTACCACTATAACACACCTTGTAGAAGAAGATCACCCTTAGGGATTGAGTAGTTATGCCTGGATGGCCAGAAGATCCAGGTCTTGGGAGTTATTGGGAGAATGCAAATGCAAGGCAAACGGGGAGAAATCCAAGTGGAAATATCTAATAGAAGAGATGGGATTGGAGCTGGGGGGTCATTGAAATATTAGAAGTAATTTCATTATTAGGAATAATTTAGTCCTTCACATTCATTTGACAGAGAGAATTTTCTCCCTTTTCCTCTCTCAGTTGCTTTCCTTCCTCTTTTTTCTTCCTTTTCTCCTCTCTTCCTTCTTTAGGATTATAGATCTAGGCTGGAAGGCATCATGAGGTCATAGACTTAGAATTGGAAAAGGCTTCAAAGGTCATCTAGTCCAACCTTTTCATTTGACAGATGAGAAAATTAAGACTTAAATAGTTAAGTGACTTGCCCAAGGTCACAAAGTAAATTTCAGAGGCGAAATTCAAACCCTAGTCTTCTGACTCCAGAGCCATTGTTCTTTCCATTGCATAATAGTACTTGTTCTTTCTTTCTTTCTTTTTCTTTCTTCCTGCCTTCCTTTCTTTTCTTTCTTTCTTCTCCCTCTCTTTTCTCTTTACATATTTTCTCTCTTTGTATTTCTCTCTTACTGTCTTTTTCTCTTTTTCTTTTTCTCTCTCTCTTTCTTTGTCTCTCTGTCTCTGCCTCTGTTCTCCTCCCTCTTTTTCTCTCTGTCTCTTTCTATCTTTTTTCTCTGTTTTTTTTTGTTTCTGTCTGTCTGCTTCTCCTCTCTCTCATTCCCTCTCTATCTCCTTCCCTTTCTCTCTCCTCCCTCCCTCTCCCTTCTCTTTGTTTATGTCTCTTCTCTTACCCTCTCTGACTTGGTGTCTTTGTATCTGTCTCTCCTGGATCTGTGACTTCAACAGAAGAGGAAACTCCTGCTGTGAAAGTTCCCTTCACCAGTTTTTGTTCAGTTGTTTCAGTCGTATCTGACTCTTCATGACCCCATTTGGGATTTTCTTGGCACAGATACTGGTGTGGTTTGCCATTTTCTTCTCCAGCTCATTTTACAGATGAGAAAATTGAGGCAAACAGGGATGGTTAAATGACTTGCCCAGGGTCATACAGACAGTAAATGTCTGAGGTCATATTTGAACTCAGGAAGATGAATCTTCCTGACTCTAGGCACTGTGCCATCTACCTGCCTCCAATCGCCAATACACATTAGCAACTCACGCATAATTTACAATTTTAGAGAATTATTTTGGAAGCTAAATGACTTGCCCATGGTACACAATAAGTATCATAGACAGCACTTAAATCTAGTTCCTCCTTATTCAAACACTGGTTCTCTATCTACCCCAACATACTTCCTCTTTCCTTTTATTTCTCAAAACAATGAGTCCTAGTAAAGAAGCAAATTATATATACTTTTTTGTTTTGCTTTGTTCTTGCTATCATTTGTGCCTAAACTTTCAATGGTTCTTCATTGCCTACCAAAAACAGCTCAAATTTCTTTGCCTGGCATTCAAGACCTTTTCAATCCAACTCTCACCTTCCTTTCCAATCTTACCTCTCTCTTGTATTTTTCATGAATATTAAATCCCTACAAACCTGGATAATTCTCTGTTCTGGTGCTCCTTCCTTGAGTCAGGATAATGTGCTTTGGAAATTCCTCCCTATGTGCTCTACTCTCCCCTGGAGGCTTTGAGCCTTTAGAGTGATAAGACATGTGAGTTATCGCATAGGAAATAGCAATGTGCTGCAGGCAAGTGGAATTTTCTAGCATGAAAAATATGTACACACTTCAAAGATCTGAAATTCCTTTGGTGTAGGTGCTTCTTCCACACTGTAGCACATATGGCAACCCCCCTCAATGGTCTTTCTAGAGTTGCCATGCAAAGAATTGGAAATTGAGGGGATGCTCATCAATTGGGGGATGACTGAACAAGTTATGGTATATGAATGTAATGGAATACTATTGTGCTGTAAGGAATGATGAGCTGAAAGACTTCAGAAAAACCTGGAAAAACTTACATGAACTGATGCTGAGTGAAATGAGCAGAACTAGAACATTGTACACAATAACAGCCACACTGTGCAATGACCGACTTTGATAGACTTAGCTCTTCTCAGCAATGCAAGGATCTAAGATAACTCCAAAAGATTCATCAAGGAAAATGCTATCCACATCCAGAAAAAGAACTTAGGAGTCTGAATGCAGATGGAAGCATACTATTTGCTCTCCTTTTCTTTTGTTGTTTTGTTTTATTTCTTCGTGGTTCCTCCTATAGTTCTAATTCTTCTATACATCATGACTAATGTGAAAATATGCTTAATATGAATGTATAAGTAGAGCCTATATCAGATTACATGCTACCTTGGGAAGAGGGGAGGAGAGGAAGGGGGAGAAAATTTAAACTCAAAGTGTTATGGAAGTGAATGTTGAAAACTAAAAATAAATAAATTATATAAAAAAGAGTTGCCATAACCAATAGTAATAACAATAAGAATAATAAATCCCTGAGATCAACCAAGTGATGAGCTTCTCTGCGATTAGTTAGATTGGACTTGTACAATAGAAATATCATCCACCGTAAGCTTGGTGAGACCTGTCAGAGTTGATGATCTGCTGGTCTAATTCTTTGAGAACTCTGGATCACCTCCACTCCACAGTGAGGTACTAGAGAACTTCAAGGAAAGATGTACTTTAAGAAAACATCATATTAAACAGCCCCACTTGTTTGCATATCCCTTAGTGTAGCCCCTGTCTTCTGTAGCCCTGCATCTTTTCTCTCCCTAATCCATACCTTTACTCAACCTATTCCTTTTTCCCATCCTTCAAGGCCCATTAATGTGCCATCTTCTCCATTTCTCTGCCATCAGAATTTCTCTAATTCTTTCTGTCTCCATCTCTCTAGCCATCTTCCTCCATCTCTATCTCTATTTCTGCCACTCTCTATTTCTCTCTTTGCCCACCTCTTTCCCTCTTTCTTTCACTTCAATATCTCAGAGCATTTTCTTTGTGTCTCTTCAATAAATCTGTCACAATCAAGTTTCCATTAGAGTAACTGTGTCTCTGTCATCTTCTTCAATGGATTATAAATTGTAAGGCAAGGCTAGCATCTTATTCAGTTTTGCATCCCCAGCACTTTACACATAGAAATTACCAACACATTTATTGAATTAAATCTTACACTCCTCTTCTAAATTTTAAAAACATATGTGTTCTATTAACACAAGAAACACATGTGGACTATTCAATTTTTGTCCTTGTATTACCATCACTTAGCTCAGTGTCTTGCATTATAATGAATGGTTAATTAATTGATTGGTTGCCTAAACAATTTTTTAAATTTTTTTCTCTGTTAAAAAGAAGTAACTTTTTGCCTGTATGTCCTCCTCCAGGAATCTTTCGGTTTGTTTGTGTCTGAGCCAGTCCTTTTTCTAAGGGATTGAAGGAACCAGAAGGACTAACTGCCAATTTGTGGATTTGAGTTTGCCCACCCACCTACAGGCTATCTATTCAGATGTCTCAGTCATGATCATAAAGAAGATAATCAACGGATATTCATAGCAATTAGGGCTCCTGAATCATTTGCTTTCATGGGCAGTGATCCAGACATCAGCTTCAGACAGTTTGTCCAGAACTCAGAAAAATTGCCCACCAATTAGCTGCTGTTTTTCTCATATTCACGTTCAAGTCTTGTGCTCATGGGTTTTGGTTCCTTTAAAAACCACGTCATGTGACTGTCAACAGTGCTAGTTGTTTTGGGTTTTTTCCCTCTACTTTGCTAATTTTGCTAACAGCTAGAATCTAAGTACATTTTCAAATGTGCTTCTATGATAGGAGGCCAGAGAACAGAATTAGAGCTGAGAAAGACTTCTGAAACCTTGCTAATTCAGCAACTTCATTTTATAGATGAGGAAACTGAGTCCCAAAGAGACTTCAGTTGGGTAGTAAGTGACTTGTCCAAGGTCACTCAGATAGTATTGCACCCAGGATGCAATTCTAGAAGAAGCAGCATGGTACCTTGAAAAGACCTCTGGAGTCAGAGGATTCTGGGTTCAAATTCCACTTCCTGTACTTGCTACCTGTGTGACCTTGGGCAAGTCACTTAAGTTCCTTGGGCCTCAGTTTCCTCATCTATAAAATGAAAGGAACTGAACTAAATTTCCTCTGAGATCCTATACAGCTCTAAGTCTTTGTTTCTATGACTGCAAATACATTTTCCACTATGCCAAGCTAATTGATGACAATATATGAATTCATCTTGGTAAATAGTTTGCACTCTGAGGTATTGCTCCCATATTCCAGGCAAATTCAGTTTCGTTTGCATACCAGATCAGTCACACATAAGTCCTGGTCCCTAATGTTTCTTGTCCTCTTAGGAAGAGTTTCCAGCCTTACCTCACTAAGTGTGCAGACTTCACTAGAGCATGTCTGAGCAGATTGGTCCTGCCTTATAATGATTGGATGATTTGCATAAATTGCATGATTTGGGGATCTCCAGGAGAGCAGCTAAGTTGATCATCAACAGAGGAGATCCTTGATTGGCATTCAAGAACTTACAGCTACATCTGAATTTTTAGTTTAGAGGGATCTTCAGTTCTATTAGTGCTACTAAACATCTACTTATTGTCCTTTGCCTCTGCTCGATTCCCATGATCTCAAGTTGTCGGTTATCTAGGCCAAAATTCCCTTCCTTAACACCAGCCTTTGTTTCTTCTTCCACATCAGCCCCATTTATCTGGTGTCCCTATCTCACTCTTCCTTACCGTTTCATTGTGCTCTCTGAAATCCCCATTACCCCCCTAAGAAATTACTTTGTATATAATTTGAATTTGTATATGATACTGTATAGGATCAAAAGTGAAAATTTTTGTAGAAAACAATGTAGTGTCTGGCACACAGTAGGTGATATATAAATGCTAATTCCCTTCCCCCTTCTCTAACACTCCATCACCACCACTCTAGAATATAAGCTTCTTGAGGACTTCTGACTTTGTATCTCCAGGGTCTGGTACAGTGCCTGGGATACAGCAGGCATTTAATAAATTCTTACCAAATACTGAATATTATCCTAATGTCTACTTTGTTTTAATTTCAAACACATTACCTATGGGGAGGTGGGGCATGGTAGGGGAGTTAGACAGGGCTGGGACCAGTGCTTTGCCAAGAATGATGAATATGAACCATGCAGGAATAATAGTAATTCATTCATTACCTCTGGAGTATCACAAAGCATCCCACAATGTTCCTAAAAAGGCTGAACACATGAAGCGTCTAGCCTTCCGGGCACTACAAATATGAACTCATTCACCTCTTCCATCTCCGAAGTTGTTAGGTGTGTCTGTTACCCTTCTACAAATGAGGAAACTGAAGATAAGTAACTTACCCTGGACCCATAAATGGACCTGAAATGCCAAAGGTACAGAATACTCAGATTTGATGACTGGATAAACACATATTGCTCCAAAGCAGGACCAATTAAATCACTATAAATTATAACTGTTGAGTCAGTGAAACACTACTTCCTACAGTACCCTGGGAATTTCCTTGGAAGCCTTCCATTCAAGTACAAACCAGTCCTAACCCAAGCTTTTGAGATCTGAATAAGCTCACAAAAGAGAGCCATAACTAGACCCCTATTGTCCCTGGAAACATTCATATCTCAATGAAAGTCTTGATAGATCTTCAAAGGCAAGGTCTGGAGGAAATAGAGAGGGGAGAACGGTAAATTCAAAAGATAATTCTAAATGGGAATCTAATTAAAGCTCTTATTTCCTAATATGCTCTTCAGTTCTAATGTTAAGTCTTCCAGCTTCTCAATGAAAGGGGAAACACACATCTGAAAGCTTAGAATAGAGGGGGAAATTTACAGAGTTTCAAGTTCCCATTTGAATGGCACTCATGAAAGCTTATGTGTTACATTTATCCAAGTTTGACTGAAAGGACTTATTTCTTTGGGATTTTTGCAATCTTTAGGTGAAAGTTGTGTGCACTAAATACCAAACAGTAAAGGCAAAGAGTAAGGATTACCCTATCTCATTCTTTGAGGGAGTCATAGAAAGATTCCAAATCAGTAGAGACAAACATACTAGCTTAACATTTAAGGAACTGAGTCCCTAGTTTCAATAATCATGTAATAATTATTGTGAACAGAGGGAAGAAGAAAATTAATTAGGAAGGAGAGAGCTTAATGATAGCGTTATCCAGCTTTTCCAAATTTTCTGTCAGAAGTAAATACCTGAAAAAAATTATTTTCCTTTATTTTATGCTGAAAATATCCACCTGGGAATAATATTCAGTGTGCTTAAACAGCCAGTTGCATTTTTAAATAAATTATTGAACACTAATAAAACAGAAGCCCTCTATTAAAAATCTACTACAATCTCTCTTGAGGAAATAGAAATGAATCTGGGTTCTTAACAGTCTATAAGCACTTTAAAGGCAGGGATTGTTTCTTTCTGTTCATCTTTATTCGCATGCCTAGCATTCAGCATAGTGCCTCTACATAGTAAAGGCTAAGACGTGCTACCTCTCTGCTCTAAGCACTTTTTTTTAGCTGTCTCCCATGCCTGGAATGCTCTCCCTCCTCATCTACCCCTACTGGCTTCCCTAACTTCCTTCAAGTCCTATCTAAAATTCCATCTTCTACAGGAAGACTTTCCCAACCCCTCTTAATTCTAGCACCTTCTTTCTCTTAATTATTTCTCTGAGGGTCTTCCCCTCTTGGATTGATTCTTTTGTGAAGGTAAACTAGGACATCTTTTGCTCAAATTCTCACCTACCCTTTAACTGCTGAATGGGTATTGCCTCAGACAAACTGAGACCTGGGAAAGACCTTAGCTTAAAAAGGCCAAGGTCTTCCACTGTGTCCAGGTCCATCGCGAGTCATCCTGACTTATGTCTTGCCATGGCACTCCAGTGACTCTGGAAGGAAGAGAGAAGCCAATGACTGTGCACTGCTCTGACTCACTTAAATCCAATTTACTTGCAAGTCAAGATATCACTCGCCTGATGTCATCAGTCCTTTTCAAGAATGAAGAGTAAGGGGTAGCTAGGTGGCACAGTGGATAAAGCATTGGCCCTAGAGTCAGGAGGACCTGAGTTCAAATCTGGCTTCAAACACTTGACACTTATTAGCTGTGTAACCCTGGGCAAGTCATTTAACCCTGATTGCCTCACCAAAAGAAAAAAAAAATGAAGAATGAACAACAAACAATCTTGTTTATGCTGTATATCCCTTGCTAGTATACATTTGATTGCTTGTTTTTCTTCCTTATTATACTGTGAGCTTCTTAAAAGCAGAAGCAACTATTTGCCTCTTTTTGTATCCCCAGCACTTAGCGCAGTGCCTGGTATGTAGCAGGCACTTAATAAATATTTGGCAACATGTATTAACTGACTAACTGATGGATTAATTGAAGGTTAAGCCAGTGCTTAGTCCAACTAAGATGAAAAAGCTTCAGGTATAGATAGCTTACTGTAGTGCACAGAATATTGAACTTGGAGTCACAAAGATCTGGGTTCAAATCCTCCCCTTTGCCACTTACTAACCGTGGGACTTTGGGAAGTCATTTAATTTCTTTTGAGCCCAACTTTCTCTCACCTATAAAATGACTATTAATGTCCCTTCCAGTTTGATACCTACTATCCTACATACTTTAGCGGTGATATGGATATCTGTCCTCCAAAGACCAGCCTAGCTAAATTCAGAGAGGCCTATTACCAGAAAGCTAGCTACTAGTAGTGACATTTTTCGTCACAGCAACTCATCAAGTCTGTCTACTACAGGGTTGGCATTTGCATTGGTGTAGCAGATGTCCACATCAATGAGATAACAAATCCTCGAAGTATTCAAGCAAAACATAAGTACATGTGAGTCAGCTGATGTCCTGACCTTGGGGCCAAAAGATCAAAGTTCAAGCTTGGTTCTTGCTAGCTATCTGATAATGAATAAGTCAATTCATCTCTCTGATTTATTAAATAAATGATTGGATCATAATCAGGCATTGGCAAACTACAGCCCAAGAGCCAAATCTTATCCACCACCTATTTTTGGACATTCCAGCAACTAAGAATGGTTTTGGGTTTTTTTTTACATTTTAAAATAAAGTTTCATGAGCTGTAACAAAAAACAAAAAAAAAAAAAAAAACAGGCAGGAGGACAGATTTAGCCCATGGACCATAGTTTGCTATTTCATGGGCTAGATGATCTCTAAGGTTTTTTTCCAGCTCTGATATTCTATAACAGATTATATTCTTTATATGACTCCCAGGAGGTCTTTTCAATTTAATAGAAATGGATTTCAAATAGGCAAGGGGTGGAGGTTTTGGTCAGGGCTACCATTTTCCTTTCCATCCCATAACCTTACTAGTCTGACAGGGGGAAAAATTCTTGAAATCAGTGTTGAAGCCAAGCCCCACTCAATCCTCTTTTCATTTCTCACTCTAATCTACACCACTTCTCTCCCCTCCCTTAGCACAAGGCCTGGCATGTAGGAGGAGCTTAATAAATGTTTATTAATTGATGGATTGATTGCCATAATGCATACACACATACACAACTCATTCTCAACCTTCCCCCTTTGGAAATCTAAGAGTCATTCCTTGGAGAGAAATTTCAGGTTCTGGGAACAAGACACACAATGTTAGAATCAGGTTTTCCCTATTGATTTTGAGTTGAATTTTTCCAATGTTCATCTTTGATCATATCACTCAGCTTCTCAAAAACCATCAAGAGCTCATTCCCTATCAGATAAAGTCACCCTCATTGAAGATACCAAGGTTAACCTTAGCACTGGAAGGGGCATTAAAAATCACTTAAGTCTTAGCCAGTACAGATAGTTCTGATAATTACTGCCTTATAGTTTAAGATCTGGTACTGCTAAACTCCTTCCTTTACATTTTTTTCCCGTTATTTCCTTTGATATTCTTGACTTTTTGTCTTTCCAAATGAATTCTGTCATCATTTTTTCTAATTCAATAAAAATAGTATAACAAAAAGTAGAATAGTATAAAAAAGTATATCATCATATTGTCTGCAAAAAGAGATAGCTTTATTTTCTCTTTCCCTTTTCTGATTCCTTCTATTTCTTTTTCTTCTATTATTGCTATTGCTAGGATTTCCAATATAATATTGAATAATATTGGTGACATATATATACCCACTTGTGCCTAAAGGTAACCATCTCTTGGGCAGGGAAGGGAGAGAAGGAAAAAAAGAAATTTACATGATAATTTTGCTGTGTATTTGTAAGGAATAGCAAGTTGTTCATAGTAGATTTACAGTTTTATATGCAATCATCTTTTTTTATTGTATTATGTTATGGAAATGATTGTTTTATTCCATAAATTAAAATTAAATTTAAAAAAAAGAAAGGTCAAGAAGGATTAAGATTGAATAAAGTCATTGGATTTACCCATAAAGAAGTCTGATCTCAGAGAGAGTAGTTTTAATTAAATGGTAGTAATGTGAAGTTTCCCTCCTTAACTCCTTTATATTTAACTCCATGTATTTATTTTGTATATATTTATATTACATATGCTTACATATGTATATGTATTTCAGATAGAAAACTCCTTATAAGCTTAAAAAAAAGGAAAAAAAGAAATTATTTGAGGCAACCCCCTCATTGCACTTATGCAGCAACTAAGCACTCCCTCTCCTCTCCCCTAAAAAAAAAAAGACTAAGCTATCTGACCAAGATCACATATCTAATTAATTAGTAGCAGAGACCAACTAGAACCTCAAGTCTACTGGCCTTAATCCCAATTTTTTCCTACTATATTGTGCTGTACAAACTCCTTTGTCTGATATTCAAGGGTCTCCATGATTAAATACAATCTACCTTTAAAATTTTATCTTATAATAATAATAGCTTATATTTATATAGTGTGTTATAATTTACAAAGCATTTTTTCACAACAGTCCCATGAGGAAGGTGGTAGAAGCTTTATTATCCTTAATAAACAAATGAGGAAATTGAGAGACTAAGTCACTTCCTCATAATCACAGAACTTGTGAGTGGCAGAGCCAGGGCTGAAATGTAAATTTTGTTATCCCAAGTCCAGTATTTCCACTCTATCATGTCTCTCATTATCAAATAAGATAATATTTGTAACACACTTAATATGGTGCCTGGTACATAGTTTGTGCTTAATAAGTGCTTATTCCCTTCTTCCCACTCTCCCTTTTACATGCCACACTACTCCCTTTCACATACTCTGTATTTCAGTTACTCTGAATTACTAGCCCTCCATTGAATAGCCATCCAACAGTTTTTTTACCTCCATATGTTTTCTTTGTCTATGTCTAAAACATTTTTAGTCTACGTCTAAAATGTTTAGTCACTTTTAGTCATGTTCAACTCTTCATGTCCCGTTTTAGGGTTTTCTTGGCAAAAATACTGCAGTAGTTTGCTATTTCCTTCTCTAGGTCATTTTACAGATGAGGAAATTGAGGCAAACAGGGTGAAGGGACTTGCCCAGACTCACATAGCTAGTAAGTGTCTGAGGCTGGATTTGAATTCAAGTCTCCTGGACTCTAGATTCAGTGCTCTATCCACTGAATCGTCCTGAGTTCAAGTAGAAAATTCCAGGTATGTATAAGCCCATAAACATAACATAACATCTATCCTCTAGTAGATTTGATTCTAAGCACCTTCCATTTTTGAACAACTTCAGGGATCAAGGTCTTCCTTATGTTGAAAGTCTACTCAATTATAACTTTCCCTCATTAGTTAAATTCTCCTTCTGGAGTCATGCAGAAGAAGAATAGTCCCTGTTCCATATTATAGTCCTTCAAATTAATAATTGAGGACAGCTATCGTGTCTCTCCATACCGAACATCCCAATATCCTCAAACATTCCCCTTAGTAAGTATTTTTTAATTGTCTCACCAACAATCCCCCAACTCATCATTGTCACCCTCCTCTTGACATGCTCCAAAAAATGGGGAGGACCTGAGAGTTCAGTGGTGTGGGGACCCTTCAAAGAGTTCACTGATGTGGGAAACTCTCTCCACCAATGTAAATCTGCAGGCAATCTATATTTTATAGTTTTATAGAAGAATTGCCCAGGAGCACTGAGAGGTTATGTGCTATGCCTAGCTAGGGTTACAAAATCAGTCTATGTTAGAAGCAGGACTTGGACCCAAGTCTTCCTAACTCCAAGGCCATCTCTCTATCCACTACCTTTTCACAGTTAGTCAGTAAAAGGTGGTACCCAGAAATGACCAAATATTCCCAGTGTGGTCTGACCAGAGCACTGGTCAGTGAAGTCAACCCCTCCTTTGTTTAAACACTCCTTACTTTGGTGTTCTGATAGATCCATAATTTCATCAATGTAGGCACTCTTTCCACCAGTATACATGACACCCTATCCCTGCTTATTCATCCTATAAAATCTTTGTCCCTATCCTTCCACAATTCCTCCATAAGGAATTCACCCAATTGACTAGAAGCATTCCTTCTGTTCATCTAATATTTCATAGATACTGACACAATACTTGGGCTAGCCACGTGGTAACTCTCATTATTGATGTTACTGACTCACCCCCTTTTTGGGTTATAGTTGTCCTTAATGGTGACTTTTACATCATTTCTCACACACATGTCTTTGTTGCTAATATGATACAGTCTACTTACACCTACCATATATCTTTCCATTGGCCAAAGGGCAATGGAAATTCTGGACTCTATACTTTCATGAATGCACCCTAAGATCACATTATCTTTTTTGACATCCACGTCATGCTATTGACTCATATTGAGTTTGCAGCCAACTAATAGCCCCTAGGTCTTTTTCACATTAACTAGTGTCTCACCACATATCCCCCATCAAGTATTTTTTGCAGTTCAAACTGCTTAGCTTGGCATGAAGCCCACAACCTTTCTCAGATTTCCTTTCTAATCTTATCTCCCACAATTCCCTTAGTCAAACTTCCAGTCCATTCAGATTATTCTACTCATAGTCCCCTGAAGAGCTCTTTCACTTAGGCATTAGAAACTTACGGATAGAAAATCTGTCACACATCTTTTCATCTACCAAAACCCTAGCACATTGTGTAAACACAAAATGCTTAATAAATACACACTTGTTAACTGGCAGTCCCTATAGCTACTCTCTGCATCTACCACAATCTCCACTTGGTATCGACAGCAGGCATGATGCCATGACATATACTAGATTTAGAGTCTCAATATTGGGGGTTAAGCTCTAGCTCTATTATTTATTTACCTCCAGAGCTGTTGTAAGGAAAGTGCTACCTTATAGGGATGAAGTTTTTGTTATTGTTTGTTTTTATAAGGTGGTATGGAGATAAAGAAGTTTCCATTCAAAGTACTTCTTACTTATCAACCAGCACGCACATATTAAGAAGCTACTATGCATCAATGGCAGCTAGGTGGCGCAGTGGATAGAGTACAGGGGTTGATGTCAGGAAAACTCAGCTTTGTGAGTTCAAATCCAGCCTCAGATACTTACTAGCTGTGTGACCCTGGGCAAGTCACTTAACCTTGTTTGCATCAGTTCTTCATCTGTAAAATGAGCTGGAGAAGGAAATGGCAAATCACACCAGTATCACTGCCAAGAAAACCCCAAATGGAGTCACGAAGAGTCAGACACAACTGAAATGACTGAACAACAACTATGCATCAAGCACATTGCTAGAGGCTAGAAATTCACAAAAAGTGAAGAGTTTGCATTCGACTAGATGGATTCAACAGATAAATAAATCTAGAATTTAAACAAAATAAAAATAAATGGGGAGGGAGCGGCATTAATGACTGTGTGAATCAGAAAAAACTTCTTGTAGGAGGCAGTTCATGAGCTGAGCCTTGAAGGGAGCTAAAGGTTCAATAAAGCAGAGGTAAGAAGGTGGGCTTTCCATACATGGGAGATAATCTGTGTAAAGACAAGGAGGTGAGAGATGGAAAATCACGTAGGGAAACAGCAAGTAGGCAGAGTGCATGAAAAGATGAAATGTATAATCAGTCTGGTAAGAATGAGGGTGGAAGTCCCTTTTGACTTGGAGATTCTGTAATTCTGCTTATAAAGTGACATTTGAAATGTTTGGAAAGACAAATAAGGGGGCAGCTAGGTGGCGCAGTGGATAGAGCACTGGCCCTGAAGTCAGGAGGACCTGAGTTCAAATCCAGCCTCAGACCAAACACTTGACACTTACTAGCTGCGTGACCCTGAGCAAGTCACTTAACCCCAATTGCCTTAAAAAAAGAAAGAAAGAAAGAAAGAAAGAAAGAAAGAAAGAAAGAAAGAAAGAAAGAA
>NW_020948910.1:11436592-11531706 GCF_900497805.2 Vombatus ursinus | reverse complement strand
GAAAGAAAGAAAGAAAGAAAGAAAGAAAGAAAGAAAGAAAGAAAGAAGATAAATAAGAATCCAACAAACAGAGAGAGGGAGAAAGAGAGGGTATTCCAGCTGAGGGGAAAGGCATATGTGGGAAAATGTTTCAGAAATCATTTGATTTGCCTAGAATCCCGGGTAATTTTGGGGGGTTTTACGAGGCTAAGACCTTGAACGTAGATTGTGACCGTGTTGTAGGACCCCTTCAGCTAGGACCCATAACAATTTATTTCACAGCAATTGGCATGTGGATTCCATAATGTTTTCTATAATGTATATAAGGATATATCTTAGATTGTAATTATGTAACTACAGATTCTATCATTCTTCACTCTGGGGAATGAAAATGAATTTATATAGCTCGCTATGAAATAAATACATGCATATTGTTGTTGTTTAGCCATTTTTCAGTCTTATCCGACTCTCTATGACTCCGTTTGGGGTTTTCTTGGCAAAGATCCTGGAGTGGTTTGCCATTTCCTTCTTCAGCTCATTTTATAGAAGAGGAAACTGAGGCAAACTGAGTTAAGTGATTTGCCCAGGGTCACATAGCTAGTAAGTTTCTGAGACCAGATTTGAACTTCAGGGAGGGTACTCTATCCTCTGTGCCACTTAGCTGCCCCCATATACATGCATATACATATTTTTTTACAGCTATGTTAATAATTAAAGGCCTTTCTCCCTTTGTTAGTATCTTTGTGTATTGAAAGTTATCTTTCCCCCACACACACATACACCCAAGACTCTAAGTTAGTATTCATATATTGAATGTGGTGGGGAAAAAGCCATTAGTACCATCTGAGGCCATCAATACTTACTCCGAGAGAAGAACTAAAGGCCACCTTCCTGGCACAGACCAGACAACTTACGATGAATAATTCCCTGGTAAAAACCCATGCCCATCTTACTTGTCCATTATCCTGCCTACCAATGTAGTCTTAAATGCTTGCTTATTTCTTTCTTTTGTTTTGACCCCTGAAACAAGCTGAGAAAGCATCTCCCTGAATTCTCAAGTAGAGCTTCATGGATAAGAGTCCATCTGCTTCCAAACAGCCCCAAAGTGCCTGAAGACATAGATAAGCTCCTCCCTCCTCTAGTTAGCCAATCTTGATTTGTTTGGGAAATATTCTATCTAGTCCCTATATTTTTATCTCCCTCAACCAATTACTGCATTCAAAGTTCTCAAAGCATAGTTCTGGATGCAGAGCACTTAATGTTTACAAAGACTAAGTGTTTATAAGTGGGGAACATCTCCAGCAAACTTCAGAGATGGGATTTTTACCATACAAAAGGGAAAGTTGGGAAGCTCTCTTGGAACAGCTCCCATAGCATCACATCATCCCTATCTGGATATAAATTTGGAGGATAGCAGCACCACCTTCCTCTCATCCCACCCAGCTATAAAAACTATCCCTTAATACATCTCTTTTGGGTATATAAGTCTTATGCATGGGTTTCTTCCTTTATCCCTCTCCAGTACCAACACTGGATTACCACATAATCATTCATTTAGAGAGGTATTTGCCAACAATATGGGAATTTAAATGGATGAGAAAAACTGATTAAGTTTCCTCATTTTAAAATGGCTCAAACTTATGGAGAGTTCTCATTCTAATTGTTGCTGTAAATGACCCTAATTTAGATAATATTGTTGTGATCTTGAAAAACTGATTATCTCCTCATTTAAAAACTGCTCAAACTTACACAGAGAGCTCTTATTCCAATTTTTTGCAGTAATTTTTTAAAAATTGTAGTTATCTATTTGTTTTTAGTTTTTCAACATTCACTTCTATAAGATTTTGAGTTCTAAATTTTCTCCCCCTTCCCAAAACAGCATGCAATCTGATATAGGCTATACATGTGCAATCATATTAAACCTATTTCCACATTAGTCATGTTGTAAAGAAGAATTAGAACCAAAGGGAAAAACCCCAAGAAAGAAGAACCAAACGAGAGAGAGAGAGAGAAAATAGTATGTTTTGATCTGCATTCAGACTCCATAGTTCTTTCTCTGGTTGTGGATAGCATTTTCCATCATGAGGCTTTTGAAATTGTCTTAGATCCTTGTATCACTAAGAAGAGTTAAGTCTATCAAAGCTGGTCATCACTTAATGTTGCTGGTACTGTGTACAACGTTCTCCTGGTTCTGCTCACTTCACTCAGCATCAGTTCATATAAGCCTTTCCAGGTTTTTCTGAAGTCTTTTGCAGTAATTTTTTGCTTTAAATTAAATAATATTGTAGAGATCCTTGAATATCTTCATGATGAATTTGGACTTAACTTCATAGGCAATGGGAAATCATTAAAGGTTTCTGGTCTGGAGAGTGATGGGACTGAATTGATACTTTCTAATCTTTCAAGATTGACCTGGCCCTCATGGGAAGAATGGATTAAATGGAGAATAGGGAGACTAGTTTTGTAATGGGTCATGTGAGAGGCCTGAAGGAATTTTAAGGGTCTGAACTAGTAACGCAGTTGGTATGAAAAAGAGGGGATATTTACAAGAGATATTTGGGAGGCAGAATCAACAAAATTTGGTGACTAAATTGATGTGGGAGGTTATGGAGAGGTAAGCATCCAACATGACTGCGGTTTTGAGCCTGGATGATTAGTAAAGTGATTATGCCATCGACATAAAGTAAAAAAAAAAATTAAAAAAATAAAAAAAAACCATCACAAGATGGGGGAGTAGATACTAGTCAGTAGTTTGTCTGAAAAGATATGGGGAATTAATAGATGGCAATCCCAGCGTTACTCAACAGTGAGGTAAGGCAGCTAATGCAATCTTGATCTACATCAAGAGAGCAAGAGATCACCCCATTGCACTCTGCCCTGGTCAGGCCACATCCGAAGTAAGTGTTCAGTTGCCCAAGACCAAAATTTAGTGCTTTTCTCACTCCATTATGACAATTAGAGAGAGGAAAGGTAGAGAGAGAACAGCGTCCAAGTCACAACCTAAGGGAAATCCTTCCTTTAAGGAAAGGGAGAAGGAAGATGAGCAGTCCAAGGAAACTTAGCAGCTACAGTCAGAGAGGTAGGAGGAGACTCAGGAAAGGGTAGTACCACCGAAGCCATGCTGTGGAGAAAAGAGCACTGCTCCAGGAGTTTGAAGACCTGGATTCTAATCCTAAATTTACCATATATGACATTTGTGCTTTGGATATATCTCTTAACCATGTGGGCCTCACTTTCCTCATCTTTAAGTTGAAGGGACTGAACTAAATGATCTCTGAGTTAGGTTTTGGGGCTGGAGATAGTAATCAGAGAAGAATGGAAAAGGTTTGGAGCAGATCTCAAAGAGAATAAACTCTGAGACCCTGGCTGTCAACTGAACATGACTGAAAGGACTGTGGGGCCCCAATATTAGATCAGCTGAACTTGTAGGCAGTCATTTCTAGTGGATCCAACCACCATTTTTTTTCCCCAACAATCCACAGCAGTATAGGAAATGGAGCTAAGAAATTGGACAATGGAGCTTATCCAAATTTGAGTATTACTAAGGGAAGATGGCTAAAAGGTCAGGGGGACAAGGGATTCCAGAACATCTCATTAAAATGACTATAGTCTAGGCTTGATAAGGAGGTGAAAAAAGACATAACCAAATTTATGGACTGGGAGAATAGGGAAGGGGTAAGGGATTCCATGAGATCTCCATGAGAGTGAAACACGGATTCAGTCTGAGTGAGAGGCATGGGTAGGATAGACAGATAACTGTGATCAGTGAAGGAAATTTCAGAGTTCAGGATCTTCAGGCATGTTCCCACCATTAGGGAGCAAGTAGGAAGGAAGGAAGGAAAGGGAGAGGAGGGGAGAGGAGAGGAAAAAAGGGAAAGGAAAAAAGGAAAGGAACAGAAGGAGTGGAGGAGGAAATAAACACATAGTAAGTATCTATTATATAGCAGGCACTCTGCTGAACTTTACAAATATTTTCTCATTTGATCTTCATTCACAACAACCCTGGGAGGTAGTTGATATTATAATCTCCATTTTACAGTTGAGGAAACTGAAGCACTCAGAGTTTAAGTTACTTGCCCAAGGTCACACAGCTGGTAAGTTCCTGAAACCAGATTTGAATTCAGATTTTCCAAAACTCTAGGCCCAGAGCTTCTGAGAAATTATGAAGCAAAGGTGTTCAAATTATCATTAACATTCACTATCTCACTGTTATTATTCTATATTTAATGTTGGTAGGACAGTTGGATAAAATGACTTTTTAAAATAATTGAATAAAAGTTATTGGGACATAAACTCACCTTTTGTAGACCTACTGAAATTTCTGAAGATGATGATAGGAGACAGGGGAAAGAGAAAAACTATCTAAAATAGATACTGAAATGATTTAGGAAGATGGGAAATATCCTGAAGGCCAGTAAGTGACCTATCAGGATGGAAGCATAAGTGGATGTCATGGCCATTAATTGAGAAACGGCTAACAAATGTGTGGGAATAAGTATTATTGCACCATAAGAAGCCATGAATGCAAGGAATTCAGAGATGCATGAAAAGACAATATGAACTGATAAAGAGTGAAATAAATAGAACCAATGTGAAAAGACCACTATCTATGAAGGTTCCTCCTTCTCCTGGTCACCAAGGTTAGTTGAGGTTTTCCTAAAAAAGGAAAAACTTACTTCATTCCAATATAAAACCTAAATTAACAGGGGACTGTTCTGAGCCAAACCCACCCCATACAACTGGGAAATGATATAAATAATGACCCAAACAATGGTGTTCATGACCTCTAAGATCTCTTTCAATTCAAAATCAATTATCCTATTCCTGTAATGTATATGCAAAAAAAAGAAAGAAAGAAACATAGAAAGAGCGACAAAGAGAGAGAGAAAGAGAGAGAGAAAGAGAGAAAGAGATATTAAGAAGCTGAATGTAGTATAATTATAATGACCAAACCTGGCCCCAAAAAAGAGATGTGAAAATGACCCCCTTCTCTTCTTTGTAGGTGTGGGGGACTGTGGAACATTGCAAAATTGTTTCATTGGGATGTTCCTTTTCACCAGTCCTTGTCCCCCTGCCCTGCTTTGTTTTTCCTCTGTTTTTCAAATAGGAACAATTCTGAGTTAGGCAAAGTGCTTCCTTGTCACCTTTCCACCCCATTTTAACCTATCAGTGACCTCTCCTAAGCTATCTTCCAACCCATTTCTCCATTCTTTACTATAAGGCTGTTGCTTAGTCCATTTCCCAGTGTTGCAAGGAAGCAGCAGCCCCTCAGAACTTTATGTCACACTTGATATAATCTTCACAACATGGTGGGTGATTTAGCAATCCAAGAATCTCAGTTACCATGAGCAAGAAAAGGAACTAAGTTGTTCCCTACTCATACAATCTATAGCCAGACCACCTTCTTAGAACAAAGATAAGGAGGATGTGGTTTTACTTACTGGCCTTAAGACACACCATAGGGGAAATAGATCCCTTGTATTCTCCATCCAGATCAGGAAGGAGTGGAAAGCCCCTAAAGGAGACCAGGCAGAGGGAGAGAGAGGGCCATGCCAAGAAAAATCTTCAACAACCCTCCCTCCAAAATTGTAGATTTAATAAAACTCCCCTTTATCTTACCCGGTCATGGAAGTAGCAGGGTTCACATCTAGCACATGACCTGGGCAAGGCTGAGTATTCCTCAGAGGGGCCAGGGTAGGGCTTTGTTAGACAGGCAAGCTTAGAACTAAGCAATCATCAGCTGAGAGCAGAGCACTTTGGGAGATACTGGAAAAGGGTAGCAAAAGAGGTTGAAGCAGAAACTTAGGCAGAAATTTCTTGCCAGAACAGGGCCTCACACCAGTTCCATGAGTAGTTAAAACAAAGTGACATTGGCAAGACCAGGGCTCAGATTGGGACTGGAGAGTCAGAAGAAGATTGTGAGACAGATGCTAAAGCCAGCCTCTTACCAGGAGCAGCTTGAAACTTCTCTCTCACGGTGGACCATACAGATCTCAAAGACACCATTCTATTGGAGAGTGTCCTGTTTCTCCAGGGTCAGTTGTACCCTGCTCTGTCTAAAACTCTTCTGTGTCTGTTTTTGAACTTGCATATCCTCAGGACCCACTGAGGACTTAGACAAGCAAAATAAAACCTGTTATCCAACCTCTAAACTTCCCTCTTTTCTCCATATATGCAAGGCACAAAACACACACACACACACACACACACACACACACACACACACACACACACTTGCAGGGGTCAAGGTTCAGGGCCAGGAATAGGGGGAGGGTGTGCCACTAGCTGCACATTTGCCCAAACCCTGACAACCTGAATTTCAGGACTAGCATGGAATTTCCTGAGGCATTTCAAAGGAGGTCAGTAAACATAAATTAACTTGGTGAGACTGGATTTATGGATCAAACTTCATTTGAAGCAGAGATTCCAAAGTACACACAATTCTGTTAAATGTGTCATTGATCATTGTGCTCTCTATGAAATGTACACTGCACAGCCAAGCAGCTCCTAAAAGACCTCAGATACCCATACCCCTCCTGTTTGCCATTCACAGCTAGGCCCAGGCTCTCATGGTAACTGGGTCCCTCCCTCCCAGACACACATTCTTGCAACTATGGGCTATCCTCTAGTCTTCACCCTCACTCACTTCATACATTCAAGCCATTGCCAAATCTTAGCATTTCTACCTTTGTAACAGCCTTGCATATATCCCTTTCTCTCCACTCACAGAGTCACCATCCTTGTTTAGCCCCTCCTCGCGTTGTATAAATCAGTGCAATAACTTTCTAATTGTTTCCCCTCAAGTCACTCCAGGAGATGGAGCATTGTATGTGTGTATATGTATATATTTATGTGTGTATTTATGTGTGTATACATATACATATGCATATATACATTATACAGCTTATATATTGAATAAAATCTATGTTCCTATATAGATATCTATAAATGTAATCTATCTATACGTGTATAGATAGATTCTCTCTATATGTATGCATAAGTGTGTGTGTGCATATATATATATCTTGTAGCTACCTAGTTATTTTCATGTCTATCTACCCATTTAGAATGTGATCTTCTTGAGGGCAAGGACTATTTTTGTCTTTCTTTGTATTCTCACTGTCTTAGTCCAAAGCCCAGCACATAGTAAGCACTTAATGTATGTTGACTAACAACTACAATTACCTTTTCTTAATTTGTACCTATTTTGTATATACTTATCCATGTACTACAGGTGGCACATGCTCTGATAGCTATTGGCTGTGGTACCCTGGGTAAGTCACTTAATCTCTCAGCACCCTGTGGAAACTCTGTAAGTCAAGAAGTTGTCACAAAAGTACTAATCTTCATTGGTAGAAAGAATTCCCTCATTTGGGAGTTCTTTATACCAGTAAAATCACAGGTTCAAACCCTATCCTATCATTTTATATATGCACATGTTTTCTCTATTGATACAGTAGAGAAAATGATACTCCTTGAGAGTAGGTCTTGTTTACTTTTGGGGGGATGGGTATTGCCACATTAACACCATGTCTGGCATATGATAAGCACTTAATAAATGCTTATTGATTGATGGATATTCAGGCAGCCTTAGTCACTGAGAAGGAATCAAAAGTTGTCTCTTTAAAATATCCATATTTTATAGGGAGAAATACCTTAAAAAATATTCAGATAGTCCTACCACTCAATGAGTTTATTACATTGGTCAGAGAACTCATCCAATTGAATAAGGAATTACCTTAATCCAAGCCCTTTACCTTATTCATCTTCATAATTATATTCTCCCAACAGTTACCATAGTATCTTATACCTAGAGGATGATAAATACTTGAAGAACAGGTAACTACGCAAATGAACTAAAAAGGTTGTAATGACAACAACAAACAACAGACAACAATAACTAGCATTTACATAGCACCTACTATGTTCCAGGCACTATGCTAATCACTTTACCAATATTTTCTCATTTAATCATGTATGCATACACACATAAATGAGTGCAGTTATTGGCTTTGGGAAGGGCCAACTATAATTTAAACTACTCCTGTTCCCAAAGATGAAAAGCTCTGGTTAGGTGGAAGGTAGGGTTGTGACTGGAAATGATTTTCCAGGGCAGTGGTATAGAGAATTAGAAACTTGGCTCTAACATCACTGAATGAGTCATAGCCCAAACCCCCAAGAGAACAAAAGAAAGTGGGGAGGGAAGATGAGGTGCTGCAGGAAATAGAACTGGAAATAGTTCTGGAGTTAGTTGGGTGAAAGACGGAAAGGGTGTAGCAGAACATCTTTTGAGGGCCTTCTAAAGATTACTGGATACCCAGGAAGGCTCTTGTGAGTCATACCCTATGGAGCTGCCTGCCTGCTCCATCTATGAGTATGATGGCTTTTGTCATTGGCTTTTGTCAAAACTTAATATTGATTTGTAAATACAAATGAGGTAATACTTGTAAAGTGCTTAACATAGTGCTGGCTCATAGTAAATACTCTAGATGCTATTATTATTAATGTTGTTATTTATTGTTGTTATTGTTGTTGTTGAACTCCTTTGAGGTCAGGGATCTTTTTATAGAATCGTTAAATACCAGAGCTGGAGGAAAAAAAGACAAACAAACTTAGAAATCATCTAGTTCAGCCCCTTCATTTAAAAGATGAGGAAACTGAGGCCCAGAGAATAAATCACTTGCCAAAATTCACTTGAATAGTAACTGGTAAAGTCAATACTAGAATCCCAGTCTCCTGACTCTCAGGACAGGGATCTTTACACTATACTATACTATCTTGTGATCCTTATAGGGCCAACATTTGACATTTTGTGCAATACTAATACATATATAATATATGCAATATGTGATTGATATTTATTTTATCTTATTTTTTCTTTTGGCTAGGAAATGGGGTTAAGTGACTTGCCCAGGGTCACATAGCTAGTAAGTGTCAAGTGTCTGAGTCCAGATTTGAACTCAGGTCCTCCTGACTCCAGGGCTGGTGCTCTATCCACTGCGCCACCTAGGGCCCTGGTTGATACTTATTCTTGATCGTGATGTAGCTTACTCTGGGCTGCCTCACTGCCCATTCATGCTTATAGACTGAGCTCCCCAAGACATAGTCACTTCTTGTTCAAAGTACTCTTTAGGGTTCACACACCTGAAACTACAATTCTTTAATTAATTAATTAATTTTTAGTTTGCAACATTCACTTTCATAAGCTTTTGAGTTTTAAATTTTCTCCCCCTCCCTTCCCTTCTCTCTCCTCAAGATATGCAATCTGATATAGGCTCTACATATATTCCTATTCTTGAGCCCCTGCTGGTACACTTGCCTTTAACAAAGAGGCAGTAGGTACAACTAGCTCAAAGCAAAAGCATTTACTAAAATGGCACATGAAAAAAGTAACTACAAAACATTTCACCCATAAACCTAGGATACACTTTTCCACAAATACATTTAGTGCCAGTGGGAGGACTGGGAAGATATACATGCATGCATGTATGTATATGTATATATGTATATTGAGGTTACTAGTAGTGAGGCATGATACTAAGGAACGTATGTGCCCAAGGCAACTTACACTTCTAATTCTGCAGAAGACCAATACTTTTTAGTTCTCATTTTATCCTTATGCTGCTCCCCCTTGAGTACAACATGTCTTCGTGGCAGGTCATTCAGTTCTGCTACCTGGATCCACTCTTCTCCATAGCTCAATTCCCAGGGTTAATTCTCTCTTAAACCTATAGCTCTTCTTTCCTCTGCTGCTAAGGGCCATTTTCCTCTGAGCAGACTCAACTGACCGTCTTTTTTTCTTTTGGATGCTTCCTTCTGGGTACATGCATGTAGGCTCTAATATAAGATGTCACTTCCTATGGGGTAGGAAGAGGAGAAGAGGAAAAGTCCACCTCTTCTTCCAGCCCCCCACTACTTTATGGGAAAGGCAAAGCACTACCTCTCAAGAGATGGGGTCTTCCTTTACAGCAGGCTCCACCATAGGTGACTAGGTGTCACACCTCTCGGTCTGCTTCCTGTCTCTCTAAGGAATGTATCTTTTTAATTTTTTTTTTTAGGCAATTGGAGCTAAGTGACTTGCCCAGGGTCACGCAGCTAGTAAGTGTCAAGTATTTGGTCTGAGATCAGATTTGAACTCAGGTCCTCCTGACTTCAGGGCCAGTGCCCTATCTACTAGGCCACCTAGCTGCCCCCCCCTTTTTTTCTGAGGCAATCAGGATTAAATGACTTCTCAGGGTCACACAGCTAGGAAGTGTCTAAGGCCAAATTTGAACTTAGGTCCTACTGACTTCAGGGTCACCTAGCTGCCCCTACCCTTATTTTTTAAAGATTACCAGAAGTGTGTCCTATTCTTTGCTAGCCAGTAACTAACTGTTCTCTAATTCCATCAAAGATTACTTCTTCACTCTTTGCAAAGTATTGACTGGTATACTTCATTTAATATATTAATATTTTGTGATCTCTATGATCTGACCATTTTGTGTTTTTATCAACTGGACTGAGGATAAGGGGCAGGAAATTAGTTGATCAGGGCTGTCCTGACCAATCCCCCTCCCCAATAACAATGATACAAATCTCAGGTTTTAAATAAAGCAGGATGTCAGAATCCATGTCTTTCAGAACAAACCAAAAAATAATAAATAATTATTTATTATTATTTAAAAATTATTTATTTTATTTATTATTTATTAATTATTATTATTAAATAAATAATAAAGCACAATAACACATATCTACATTCCCCTTCAAGGTTTATAGAGGTTTATCTTCCCCAAAAATCTAAGAGATATGGAATACAAATACTGTTATTCTCATTTTAAAGTTAAAGAAACAAGCTCAGAAAGATTAAGTAATTTGCCCATAGTCACATAGTACTTGTTGAAACCAGAATTTGAACCTAGGTCTTTGGGTTATGAATCCAATACTTTTCCATAAAAACCCAGATGTGGGCACTTTTTCTTTAGTTAGAAAAGGTCAGAGAAATAAAACCCAGGCTTAGGACGTAAGGTAAATGCAGGGGAGCCTGTAGGATATGGTGTAAAGAAGACTAGGGAGACAGAAAGTCTAAATTTGAGTCCCAGGCTCCTCCCACTCTTACCGATTGTGGTGTCTTAGACAAGTCTTTTGATATCTCTGAGCCTCGGGGTTTCATTATCTACAAAATGAAGGGGTTGGACTAGAGGATATATGTTTCTTCTATCACCAAAATCACACGGTTCTTTGATCTTTCAGTTTTACTACTGCCAGTAAGATCCATTGTCTACTCACTTCCTTTGAAAATGGTATGGCCAGCACGCTTATTCCAGTAGAAGGAAGAGCAAACAGTTATTTCCATGATGAGTAAGCATGTGTGTATGTTAGTAAAAGTTTCTTTCAAAAAGACATGTGTCATTGTTAGGAAATGATGTCCATGTTATCACAGATAAAGCTGCAGTTAATATTTGATACTGTAGGTGTGAAACTCAGTATGCATCACAAAATTCAGCATATGATACCACACCAAGCATACTCTTCCTTGACAGAGAGATATCTTCTATAGATGTAAAATTGTAGCTACTGTTTAGTAACCCTGGCAAGGTTGTGTGACCTAAAGGACTCCCATGAGACCACCCTAAAAGATACAGTAGCTTTGAGTCAATCAGTCAATAAAGCACCTACTATGTACCAAACACTGTGCTATGTGCTGAGCATACAAAGAAAGGAAAAAGATTTTGTTCTCCAGTAGCACACAGTCTTATGATATAATATGTTGATAGTTTTGAAGGGTATACCTGAAGTTTTGAAAAGGTATAGAGAGTTATCAGAGATTCACTGGGCTCTAGAAAGTACCATATGTAACAGAAGCCAGAGACCTGGAGCAGGGGCATCTTCGTTCCCCATTGGAATGTTCACCCCTGTAGGCTCTCAGGTAGCTTTCCAGATTAACAAATTATTTAGACTACCTAAGATCTTGTGCTTCCATGCAAGAATTCATTCCTAGCATTTCTCAGGAAACATATATATTCTTCCAAATCCTGAATCCCAAGAAAAATTAGTCAACAAATTGGAGGAAAGTGTTATGCAAGAATTAAAGGTTATGTTCAACATAGAGACATTACTATTTTGAGGGAATCCAATGATGTCAAGTGAAAAGCAAAAGTGAAAGATACTGACAAAGTCTAAGGTTAAAGGTTGACATTGCCAGGAACCAGGATAGGAGCCCACTGGAAAGAGGTAACGATGATCTAATCCATTAGTCTTGCTTATAACTGTTACCATGTTGTAAGTATGTATTCATGTCCTTGTAAGCTGTTAATGGTGGTTCATTCTTGCAAATAAAATAAACAGTTATAAGTTTATGCACATGGTATACTTTGTATAAATTCTGAGTACTTTCCCAAAAAACAGAAAGTTTTAGAAGCAAAATAAGTTCTTAAATTGGTCATTTGCTTTTAAGTAATACTGTTAATCTTGCTAGGAGACCTGAATATTACATTATTCAAATACTATCCAATGGCATTTTCCAGTGTGAATATTTGCTATAGGTCACAGTTCATTGTAAATACTACTAAACTTAGTATTTCCTTATTCATTTTTAAAAATATTTTGCTATCCACAAGACAGTGAAGAGAATGTTAAAAGTATTTTAAGAAAGATAAAGGAAATCAGTAAGCTTGTTGCCAGATGTGTTTGAAATCATTGTCACATTATGTTGGTTCATAATAATAATAATAAAAATTATGAATATATTATTACATCTTTTTTAAGTAGAAGACCTCTAAAGCTTTTAATATAACCCTATTACAGAAAAATGATTCACTGTTTATTATTATGGTCATTCATTATTTTAAAAAAACATAGAAAGTTATGAAAATAAATTTGAATAACATGATTTTGGGAATTCCCGTGATTCCCCAGGAATTTTGATTTATTGTTCCCGAATTCTGAAGATCAAAATTCATCGTTAATCTGGAAACACTACTTGGGGCTAAGCTGTATTTTTTCTATGCAGCTGAAATACTGTGCTATCAGTGCACCTCTAAATTCAATGGCCTGAGGAAAAGCCCTAAATGTCCTACCCTGATTAGGGCATTGGTCTTACATGTTGAGAACAAAACTCAAACACAAGTGTCTAAACACAAATATGATGAACAAGAATTGACAATGTTATCTCTCAAGTGGGCTTTTTGTTCTCATTCATTTTTATGGGTTAGAACAAGATCATTTCCATTAGCTAAAGCAGTTATTTCAATAAATGTAGAATTAATATCATCATAGTTCTTTTTTGTTGTTTTATTTATTTATTTTTCAAGAATTTATCTCTCCCTTCCAGTTACTGCCCAATTGAACAATAAAAACAAACAAACAAAAACCCTAAAACTCTCACAACTAATATACACAGCCCAGCCAATCAAATCCCCATACTAGTTACACATACACATACATACACACATACATACACAATACATATTTGTGTGTGTGTGTGTGTATATATATATATACATATATATGTATATATATATATGTTTTTTTCAAAATGCATGCCTCTTTCTGGATTTAAAATCCATCACCTCTCTGGCAGGAGGTGGTGAGTGATGCATGTTTTAGACTTGTGGTTTATGATTGCATTGCCATAGTTTTTAAACAACAAAGTAATGAAGTCCAGAAGACTTCTCCCTTTCTTTTTTTGCCCTTGTTACACAAAGGAAGGAGAGAGTTCAATTTCAATAATTTGTTTTTCCTCCATTACCGGAATAAAGCTGAAAAATGGCAACAATTAAATGAAGGAAAGCCCCTCTCTGTCATTTTTGTGAACATCATTATTAGCATTCAGTGTATCTGGCTCTATGCTAAACCACGGCAAATCTAGAGATAATCCCTGCCCTCAAGGAAGTAATGCTATATCTAGGGGAGGCATGTGAATGCATGTGAGATGCACACAAATGCAGAAAATTGAAGAACAACTAGCAATGGGAAATACAGAAGTATAACCATGACATTACAGGTATCTATCTGGCTACGCCCACAGTATCTTAAAGATCAAGGGAGGTCTTAATTTTAATTTGGAAGAACAGCACAGAGACAAGGATTTGTTAATCCTCAAACTCTAGTCTAGTATGATTTCTATACAGTGGCATAAATTTAAATTCTCCTCTTCCAAAGCAAAAGTTTTGCAAAGGATCTTTTTAAATCTTTATTTACAATATAAAGATCATGGGCAGAAAAAGATCTTCCTTTGATCACTTTTCTTCTCCCCTCCACCTCGCCCCATGCTACTCCTTGCCTTCAAATTCAAGGACACTTGAGAATATTAATCTCAGTGAGGGAGAAAAGAGAGACCGCTACCTAGAGATGGCTTCCTTGCCATTAATCCAGCTTCCTTTTCAATACTTTTCTACTTTCTCCCCATAGACTTGAGCATTGTGAGAAATTAGAACCACACACTCTTAGGGTTGGAATAGTTATCAAGAGTAGTGTTTCTGAAGCTTTCTGGTCTCAGAACCCTTTTACACTCTTAAATATTATTGAGGACTCCCCAAAGAGCTTTTGTTTATATAGGCCATATCTATCAATATTTAATATATTTAGTTCATTTTAAAATAATAGTAATAAATCCTTTACTTGTTAATATAACATATTTTATGAAAAAATAATTATTTTTCCAAAACCAAAAAATAGTGAGAAAAGTATCATTGTTTTACATAGTTTTGCAAATATCTTTAATGTCTGGATTAATAGAAGACAGTTGGATTTTCTTATCTGTTTCTTCATTCAATCTGTCAGACATGTTGGTTTGGTTGAAGTATTTAAGAAAATATGGACTCACACATATGTAGATGGAAAAGAGAGGAGTATTTTAATAGGGAAATAATTATTTAGTGTTACTATGAAAATATTTTTTTTACCTGATAGACCTCCTGAAAGAGTCTTGGGGACTCCCAAGGATCTGTAGAACATACTTTGAGAACCACTAAGCTATTTCAATCTCCTAATTGGTGGATAGTATTGGACTGAATATGAGATTAGTTTAGTGAAATTTGTTCTCAGCAAACCCATGTTGACTCTTAAATGTAACCAGATTCTTTTCTGAAATGTTCATAAATCATTTGTTTAATTAATATGCTTTGGTCAGCATCAAACTGACCTACTTGAAATTCCAGAAATCTGCCTTCCTCCTCTTTTTGAAAAATAGATTATATACCTGTCCCCAGTCTCCTAGTCCTCCCATTCTCTAAAATTTCTCAAAAATTACATATAGATCATATATACATTTATATCAGTGTTTCTGCAGTTAAATTAACCTCAGGAAATAAAAAAAAAACTTCAGAAAATGAAAACTTCCTACCAAAATAACAAGACATTTATATGACATTTGAAGGTTACAAAACATGAAACATATTATCTCAGTTCTCATAATAGCCCTGTGATTCATACAGTATACATATGAAGAAACCGAGGACCAGAGAAACTTATTTGACTAAGACACATACACGGAGGAACAATTCATGGACAGCTGCTGATGTCTTTTGGAGATGTCCATAAACTCACCTTGCCTGCTTCAGAATGTTACTGTACAATCTCTTGCATCCTTGGCCTCTTAATCTTCACTACCATATTCTGCTCAGTGGGCTTTACTGCCTCCAGCTTCTGGTTCATCTGCTATTCATGGGTATCCTTCCTCAGAAAAGAGTAGCTACTGATACTATGCACTTTTAGCTTAACCCTATAGGCTTTTTTTTTTTTTAGTTCTCATTAGAAATAATAATGATAATGATAATAAGGAAGAAAACTCCCTGCCAAGAAGAATCAGCAAAAAGCCTTGTCTTTTTCACTTAGAGCCTTGGCTACTGGGACCTCTTATCTCCCTAGCAGGAGATTCTCAGTCCCAATTACCAAGCTTTTTGGCACCTCAAAGACGGATCCTGACGAGTAGCTAATATCTTTAGGTTTATTTATTTTCTCTGCACTCTTCTTTCTATTTCAGAGTTTGAGTCTCTCAGTTAGAGGACTCAGCATGGTTAATGGGAAGTATTCCATATATTTCCCAAAGTTTAATCTCTGAAGGTTAGACGATAAACCGGGTACTTATAATTTTTCTACTTAGTACCAAACAGCTTTGGAATTCTGGATTCTTCCATTTTCAAACTCTTAGGTTAATCCATCAACAAGCATTTACTAAACACTTACTGTGTGCGAGGCACTGTGCTGGACATTGCATATACAAAGACAAAAGAAAAATAGTCCCTGTCCTCAAGAAAAATTCTATTCAGAGAAACAACATATGCATATGCAAATATATACAAAATATAAGCTAAGTGTGTAGGGGGAGGTATTAGAAGCTGGAGTTGGGATGGGAATCAGAAAAGGCTTTATGTGGAAGGCACTTGAATTGAGTCTTGTATGAAATTAGGGATTCTAAGAAGTACAAGTAATCACGAAGTCCATTCCAGACAGGAGGGACAGTGGGTACAAAGACATGAAGATAGAATATGGAGTGCCATATATGAACCAATTTAACTGAACTTAGAGTGTTTGAAGTGGATTAATGTGCACCAAAACTTGAAAGGTAGGTTGTGGTCATGGCATAAATGTCAAGAGGTAACAGGGAGCCACTGGAATTTACTAAGCAAAAGAGCCAGAGCTACACTGTAGGAAAATCACATTGGCAGCTATGGAGTGGATAAATCGAAACAAGGAAAGACTTGGTGGAGGCCATGCCCATTCTTCCAGGTAGATGAGCAGTTGGGGAGGGAAGCACAGAGAGGTAATGTAAATGCCTAACCCAGGGGTCAAGATCATGGTCTCTGCTACCAATTCAGCCATATAGCCTGCCCTTTCATACCCTTCATATGCAGATATGGCCAAAGTCTGAAAGGGGCATTTGGCCTTGTAATTAACAAGGTAGCAATTTAAGGCTTATAAAAGACTTATAAAAGGCTTTAAAGTCTTCTGATTTAATCCTTGCTGAAGAATACCCAGTGGCTGGAGAAGATGCTATAGGCTCCTGGTGTGTTGTTCTCCCAAGTATATAAGGACTTAGGTCTGAAGAGGGGAATAGGACATTCTGAGGACAGGGGTAGAGTGACATACATGTGCTTTAGGAGCAATGGTTGGGAGGCTTAATGAGTATACTTATTTCTGTCCAGAACAGAAGTGGGACATTCTGTAGCTTTTAACAAGAGCTACTGGGTCTGTGGAGTATTCAGGGGAACTAGCACCTCTGATGCAAGGGCTTGCTGAGCCCTTTTCAGGACTGTTTATCCACCTTTGATGTCCACCTCTTAGCCAACTTTCACCTGTGGCTCCAAGAAGCGATAGCATATGCAGTGGCCACATCCCAGTAAAACCATCTCAGCAGATGGGCTAAACCAGGTTGAGGGTAACTGATAGGCTTCAAACCCACTGGTGAGTTAGGGGAATGTCTGCTCCATGCTTGTGAAGACTTCTCCCAATGAATTGTTAGGACAATTTGTTCTAACAGCCATGAAGGCAACTGAATCAGGAACCATGGAGCACTTAGAGCCTGATCAGGCATTGAAGACACCAATGTTATCCACTGTATCCTGGGCCATCACCAGTTGTCCTGACTTTTGTGTTGCCGCTGGACTTTGGTGACTCCAGAAGAGAGAGTGAGGCTTGAGTCTGACAACTTTGTGCAACTCTGCCTCATTTATACACAATTAATGACCTCACCCCATGATGTCATTGGTCTTCTTCAAAAACTAGGTGGCACAGTGCATAGAGTACCAGGCCCGGATTCAGGGAGACTTATTCTTCTGAGTTCAAATCTGGCTTTGGACACTTACTAGCTATGTGGCCCTGGGCAAGTCACTTAATCCTGTTTGCCTCAGTTTGCTTACCTGTAAAAGGAGCTGGAGAAGGAAATGAAAAACCACCCTAGTATCTTTGCCAAGAAAACTCCAAATGGGGTCATGAAGAGTCAGACATGACTGAAAAGACTGAACAACATCGACAATCTTCTGCATCATACTGCCTCTTACCTTAACTATCTGAGTGAGCTTAGAGAAATAAATTTTCATTTCTCCGGGCCACAGTGCCCTCATCTGTAAAATGACAAGTTTGCACAGGCTCAGGCGTTCTTAACTTTTCAGTATCACATTTTTAACTAATACATAGTATTAGAAAGGAAACCAATTATGCTGAAATACAAATACTATAAAGATATCTTTTTTCATGGACCCCAGATTAAGAACCCCTGCTCAGGCTAGACGATGGTCTTTAAAGTTTGCTTCAAAATTCTTTGATCACCAGCTGGGATCCATGTGACTGAATGACCTTTTGACACATAAAAGTTGGTAGGGGGAGAGTTGAGTGGTTTACTAGGATTGCTTTTACTTTCCTTCTCTTCCCTATACATAGGAAGACCAACATCCATTGCCTTCAATGGGTTTCACTTTCATTACTCCTGCAACAGCTAAGTTCTTGAGAAAATTTGGCACAATAGAAAGAATGTGACCTTTGCAAATTAAGGGGCTTGGGTTCAGATCTTGTTTATGTCACTTACCAGCTGTGTGACTTCATGCAAATCACTTCTCTTTCCTAATTCTGTTTCTTCATCCATAACAGGATGGAGATGCTTTCCATTCTTCCATGTAGATGAATTGGGACTAGCTTTTAAGGTTGCTTTCAGCTCTAAATATATGATCTTAGGTAAGGGAGGTATTACAATTTCACATTTGTTGTTGTTCAATCATTTTCAGTCATGTCTGACTTTTCATGACCCCATTTGGGGTTTTCTTGGGAAAGAGACTAGAGTGATTTGCCATTTCCTTTTCCAGTTCACTTTTTTTTTACAGATGAGGAAACTGAGGCAAACAGGGTTAAGTGATCTGCCCAGAGTCACACAGCTAGTAAGCGTCTGAGGCCAGATTTGAAATCAGGGAGATGAATCTTTCTGACTCCAGGCCTGGCACTCTATCAACTGTGCCACCTCACTGCTCCATAATTGCACATACAAATTTTCAAAACTCCCAGAAGTTGAATCAAGTCAAGAGAATTGGGTGGCCAGCCTTGGTAAGGAAGGGCTACAGAAGCAGTAAAAAATCCAGTGCCTTGTAGGGAGGAGTTTATAGGTTAGACTTCAGCAAATCAATGACTTCTCCTCTTGGTACCTCCCTTCCAAGTAACATTGTTCTTTTAAGTGAAAAGTGCCTTTAGGGATGCTGATTAGGGGTGGTTAGCCATCCCTTCCCTGTCCTTCCTCCCTCCCACCCCACAAAATAGACCAAGAAGGAGGGACATGTACTTCCTGGGGGAATTCAGACCTAGTTTAAACTAGTTACTGTTGACAGGGTGTATCCTCAGCCACCAGCACCTGGAGAGGATGTGGTACTGTGGACAAGCTCGTGTTTGACAGACTGGGGAGATTCATCTGCCACCCAAGGTCAATGTCATCAAACAGACTGTTCACCATTTAAATATGGTGCAAAGCTTCACCAAACTCCATTCCTCCCTCTTCATTTCTCCTGGCCTTATTGAAAGTCAAGAGGAAAGTTGAAGGGGGCAGGCTAGTGCTGCCACTCTGGCCACCACTTTCCCAGGAAGCCTGGATACACTGCTGTATATGCTGTAGTCTGTGATGAATAGCATGTAACCTACTGAAAATATGCCTTTCCTCCTTTTTCAACCATCTCCCACTATGAAACCCTCATCTCTTAATCTGAGGGCCAGGGCAGTACAGAGGAATGAGCACTAGAAACAAGGCCAGAAAATGTGGGTTCAGGTTCTAGGGTTGTGCTCCTTACTACCCATGACACCACGGACACTTGACCATTATGAACTTCAACTTTCATTATCTATAAAATGGAGCTATTAGGACTACAGCCAGGTTGTTATGGGCAAGTACTTTGTAAATCCTAAAGTGCTGTAATACACAAGCTACTGTTGTATTTAATTTGGTCCGTGCTTTGAACTATTATGAGGAAGTATAGGCTGCCAGCAGTGTTGTTTTTCTATGTAGTATGAACTGACACTTCTCTCACTTCCTTGCCATGTCCTTTCCATTCAACATCTGCATTCTCCAATGCTGTCTTTTTTCCTTGTCCAATCAGCCCCTTATTTAGGCCTCTTATGTAGTATGTTGTGGACCTCTCTTTTGTCTCCATTTTTGCTCCTAGTGGGTTTCTTGCTGTTGAATACAGCAAAACTCAAGGGCTACGGTGATTAGAGAACTAAGCTAGCATGTACTGTCCATCCTTTTATGCATACGTGAGCCCTGTCACTTGGGTAGATATGAATCACCATGTTAGGAAAGGTTCTTAGCCAATCTTATGTTTTGTTGGATGTACTGTTGGCAAAAATAAGAAAGCCTAGTAAAACCACCAGAGGCTGATTAATAACACAAGTTGATTTTTTCCCTCCAAGTTTCTAGCCACTGGTAACTGTGATCACATAAATATAAAACATATTAGCCTCTTCCCCAATTTTAAGGTTATATTTAGTGTTATCCCATTCAACAATGCTTGTTGAATTGAATGCCTACTATGCGCTGGACACTGTGCTACATGCTGGGTATGAAAAGACAAAAATAAGAGTCCCAGCCTCAAGAAGGTTAGATTTATTAGAGGAAAACAACATGTAAATAGATAAGTAAATACCAAATATGTCACTCAGTGGCATTGTGCACCCCAGACATAGCCCTCAAGAAGGTTAGATTTATTAGAGGAAAACAACATGTAAATAGATAAGTAAACACTAAACATGTTACTCAGTGGCATTGTGTACCCCAAACATAGAGCATAACACATCTGGATGGATATATGGGCTTCACTTAGCAGCCTGCCTGAAACCCTTAATGAGAATATTGAACTGAACTTTCTTTTGATTTTTCTGACTCATTAGTCAGACCAACTCCAGTCCTGTCAACACATTCTAATCATTTCCAGTGACCTCCCACTTCCCCCATTAGGACTGCTCAGCTCCGATAGGGTTCATCTTATCCATGGGAAACATAACAAGGACAAGAAGACTTAGGGTACTCAGAGCAGGTGCCCAGGCCTAGGATGCTTACCAGGAGAACTCTGTTTTTCCTTTCTCTCCTGCTTTGACAGAGAGACTTTGCTCATAGAAGAGCTAACCCTGAGGGTATTTGCTTTTCTTTTGCTTTTCTATTATTATCTTTTGTTCTTCATAAAATTTTCATTTCCAAATACATCCCTCACTCCCCACCTCATCTTAGAGAATCATTTGTGAATAAAACAAAACAGAAGAAAAGAAAGAGGGAAAAACAGTTTGACAAACTGACACATAAGTCCACAGCCCAACCCTTCCCACCCCCATCTCTGCAAAGAAGGTAAGAGGAGGATAAAGCGGGAGTTAGTTTTTCTCAACAAAACTAAAAATCGCCGCCACAATTCCAGAGCTTTCCTGTAACTGAAAGCATCCTATACCTTTCTGCTTACTCATGATGTCAGCTAGTTGTACAAATGTTTTTTGGCGAAAGTTGGTTGTGTCATCTCCCAGAAAGAACTATTCACACGTTAAAAGAAGTATATACTCTGAAAATACATTTCCACCTTTGCTGAGCCTATCTTGCATAGTTAAACCTAAATATTTTAATGTAAAAAATGAGATTCTGTACTAAAAGCATATATGCATACCAGCTGTTATCATTAATATACATTATAACAGTGATTCTGATTCAGGTTGCCATTCTTTTCATTATAACTTTAAGTATTTATACCTGTGATGCTCTGAACAAGAAATTGTATTGAAGCCTTTTGGCAAGCTATGGAGCCATCCTAATCAACCATACTCTGCAACCACTTAGTCTTATCTCTACTCCACCCCAAATATATTTCAGTTCAGTGACACTTCAGAGACAACCTTTTATTTGGAACCAACCAAAAGAATGGATTTCAATTTAGAGCAGCAGTCGCCACCACTCAAGGAAAGACGTCTGCTGTTGCAGAAATAATCTTTATAGTTCAGTGAAATAAGATAAGGATAATTGACTCTCCAATTTCACAAGGCAGGAAGGATTTCCCCTCACTCAGCATAGTACATTAGGTGCATTACAAGGGGGTTTTCTGTGAAACTCAAGGCATTGACCATTGCCCCAGGAAGTGTATCAGATTTAACTCGACAATAAATAATACCTACTAGGCATGTCAGCACCTATGCTCCTGATAGGGGGGACTTATTGCCACTTCATCTGTTCTACCAGAATCCAGCATTTTTCTAATAATAGAACACTGGATGCTGACTGAGAGTCAGCATCCAGAGAATATTCAATTTGGAGGCAGAAGACTTTGGATCAGTTCCAGGGTACCAAGTTTACCAGCCGATTTCACTTAACCCGATCTCATATGATTATCGTGAGGAAAGTGTTTACTCAACCTTAAAGCACTTTATAAATGAGTTATTTTTACTGTGCTACTTTTTAATACAGGAATCCCCTAGTTTGTGTGTGTGTGTGTGTGTGTGTATGTTTTCCTGATTCAAGAACTGCTTTTAATTTCCTTGGTGTTAGATTATCACTGGGGAAGGAGGAAGAAGGGAGAACTTAAGTATTCCACGTTCTGGTTTATAAGATGGGAGAGGAGGCTCACAATTTTTCTCCCTTGCCTAAGAAAATATCAAGTGTAACTCCCTTCCTACTACTATTCTTTCCCGGCTTTTTTTTGGAGGGGGGTCCATAGGATGATAGAGCTGGAGTTAGAAGGGCCTCAGAGGCTAACACCCTCCTTTTTACAGAACAGGAATTTGACTGAGGCCCAGAGAAATTAAGTGACTTTTCCATGATCTCATAGTAAGCACCAGAATTAGCATTTGAACCCAGGTCCTCTGACCTCAGAGCTAGGGCACTTTTCTACCTTTATAACTCTATCTCATGACTGGAAGTCCAAAAGAAGGGATCCTAAGTTTTGGTACATTAAAAGGAAACAAGTCTACCAGAGTCTCAGGGGAGGTTGGTCAGATGTCACATCTGGAGCTGCATTAGTACAATTCAAATTGACTTTCAGTTTTTACTTTCTTTCTCTAAATGAAGATTTTTGACAGGAATACAGCCACTGTACAGAATCACATCCTGAAATAAATCCTGTTTGAGGGATATGGAGAATGGTACTTGTGTCTTTGAATCACAGAAGCAGAAACTGTGAAAGTTGGAAAGAACCCTAGACATCATTGAGTTCAACTCTTCTTCTGGTACAGAGGGAAGTAAGGTCCATTGATATTCTGCTCTCCAGAAATGAAACTCCCCTTCGCCTCCCCATACAGCAAGCTCTCCATGCATGGCTTTGCAGGTGCTTCGCCTGCAGGGTTGGGGGGTGGGGGGAAGGAAATGGGACTTGCACCTGTCCAGAAGGGAAGAGAAACAGGTCACAAATGACCCAGTTAGTCACTCTTGTAAGACTGCAGGTTAGGAACTCATTTCAGCTTTTCTCTGGCTCTATTGATAACAGCCAGGTCAGCTACCAGCAACACCAGCCACATGCTCTGACTCTCCCCAGTCCACTCCAAGCCCCCACCAAAAGTCCTTTTTATCATGCAGTCACATGACCAGCTTTGAAAAGAAAACTCCATAGATTTCTAGTTCTAGTAAAGAAAATTCTGTAATCTAGATAAGGAAACTAGTGAGAGAGGTTGAAAATTTTGTCCTTGAACCAAATGCCCCCCAAAGCTGCAAAAGCGTGTGTGTGTGTGTTGTGTGTGTTGTGTGTGTGTGTGTGTGTGTGTGTGTGTGTGTGTGTGTGTGTTTACTTTGTGTTTCCACTACATTGGCTCTTGGGAGCTCCAACCTGGACCAAAAACAGAAGTACCAGCTATTGTGGGAAAAGTGTTCCCAGGGTATTTCCCATTGGCCTGGCAGCAAGAAGCAACAAACATAGATCTAGGAAGTCTGGTCTCATGCACTCCACAGACCTGTTTTTCTGCCCCAACAGGTTTCAAGAATCTATAAAAAGCTTTAGAAAAGTATTGGAACTCTCAGAGTATAAGCTGGTGTAACAGAAAGAAGAAAGAGTGAGGAATCATAGGATCTGGGTAGCAAGATGGGTCAATAGAACAAATCAGAAGACTTAACTCTGAGTCCTGCCTCACACCTTTACTAGTCATGTGACTCTTCCTCAGTTTTTCTCATCTGTAAAATGGGGATAATAATAACACCTACCTCCCAGGGTTATTATGAAGATCAAATGAGATAATTTATGTAAAACACTTTGCAAACCTTAAAGGGCTATAGAGATGCTAGCAACTATTTGGCATCCAGTGCCTTGGAAAAGGATTATAGTGGAAATGAAAAGCAAATTTGCTTGAGAGTTAGAAGATTCTGCCATTACCTCTGTGACCTTGGACAGTTTTCTTTTCTTTAAGCCCAAGCTTCCTGAGGGTATGTGCTATAGTATATAGAGTTCTGGACTTAGAATCAGGGAGATCTGGATTCAAATCCTGCCTCAGTCACTCAGTCACTCAGGGCCCTGTGACCCTCGGCAAATCATTTAACCTCTGTGCCTCAGTTTCCTCATTGGTAAAATGAGGGGCTTGAACTCATTAGTCTCCGTGCTTTTTCTAGCTCTAAACCTAAGGTCCTGTGGTCTCTGAAATGAAATGATATACATAGTATACTCTAAACTAGGGCGAGACAAAGAGAGGGTGCATTCTAAATATTAAGGACAGCCTTTGCAAAAGTTTACAGGCGAGAGAAGAAAAAAACAAGGCTGGTTTAGCTTGACCATACAGTACATGAAAGGGAATAATGGATAATGAGACTGGAAAGGTAGGCTGAAGACAGGTCATGGCTGAGTACATAAACATTAGTCAGTTAAAAATAAGTAAGGCCAACAGTGTTTGACCACCTTTAATACACTATATAAACATGAGGTGTTTTTGTTATTTATTTTTATTAGCCCAGTCCTGGTATGGAATGCACAGTTCCATAGCGTACATCCTTCTCTCCCTAGACAGTGCTCACAGTGAACGTCTGAATGAACCAATGCTGCTAATCTGATCTCCCTTGCCCTCTCACCACCCCCTCATTGAACTCCCAACCATCGGTGGTCCAATAATAGCTTCCATTTCAATATGGGACCCTGCAATTTACAAATAATGTCCTTTCAGCAAATCTATAAGGTGGATAGGACAAATATTACATTTCTCATTTTATATATGAGGAGTTTGAGCTTCAGAGAAATTAATTAAATTCTCTTACTTTCAGAATTGAACTGTGTAACTGAACCAAGACTTGAACCCAAGTATTGACTCAAAACCCAAAGATCTTTCCACTACATAATAAATGTGATGTGAGTCAATGGGCCAGAGGTGGTGATTGGGACTAGAGAGAAAAGCCATCAAAGGAAAGAAGATGGCAAATGAAACCTCTGTTGTTTTTCAAATAACAGGAGGTGAGAGGGCTCCCAAACAGAGTGCAGAGCTTTGTTACTCCACTGTTTGTATTGGTGGAAATTGCATAGGAGTATAACAGTACAGAGGCACCTAGATGGCTCAGTGGATAGAGCATGGGGCCCAGAGTCAAGAAGACCTGAGTTCAAATCTTGCCTCAGATACTTACTACTGTGTGATCTTGGGCAAATCACTTAACCCTCTTTGCCTCAGTTTTCTCATGTGGAAAATGAGCTGAGAAGGAAATAGCAAACCACTCTAGATCTTTGCCAAGAAAACTCCATGGTCAGTATTGGCATGCTGGGGTCACGAAGAATCAGACACGACTGAACAACAACATAACAGCACAAAGTGGGTTTCATTTTCTGTTTGTATTTTCATTTAGTGATATTTGACAGTGAGAGGAAGGAAGGAGAGGGGGAAAAGAAGGCACAAGTCTGTAGCAGTCCAGATCTTGGTTGACAGAATCACAGACCTTCATAGTTGGAAGGGACCTCAGCCATCATCTCATCCAATTCAATTTCAAGCAGGAATTTCCTCTACCATATCTCTGTCATGTGATCATCCAGGCTCTACTTGAAGACCTTCAGTGTGGAGAACTCACCAATTCATGGGTCAGTGCACAGGACTTTTGATAACATTAATTTCATTATCCATTCCTAAGCTGTGACAAACCTGTAGGGAAAACCCTTCTAGTCATCCTTCTCACCCCCTCTATCTTTTCCCCTTTCCTATCTCTCTCTGCTGTCTTCTCAAAGCCTGAAGTTGAATCAAGTGGGGGTAAATACAGTTAGAACAGATGGAAGAATGAATGGGAAGAGATGTCCGTGGTTTACAGTGAAAGGGATACCAGTTCTATTCCTTTCTTCCTGCCTCAAGAACTGATCCCATTTGAATCACAGAATCCAGGAATCAGAAGGGGCTTTAGGAGCGATCTAATTCATCCCAACTCAGGAATCCCCTTATAACATCAGTTAGTCAATAAGCATTTATTAAACACCTACCATGTGCCATGCTTTGTGCTAGGACCTGGGGTTTTCACAAACCTGAAATAGTTCTTACCTTTTGGGAGCTTGCAGTCTTGGATGAAGGGATGGGAAGAGACAACATGTACATATATATGTACATGCATACATATATGTGTGTATGCGTGTGTATGTACATGTATATGCTTCTTTGCCTCCCTTCTCCCTGTCCACCCCCTGAATATATACAGTATATATATATATATATATATATATACACATGCACACATATATATCACATATATTATATAATAATATCTATAACATATATAAAAAATAGATTCCAAGAAATGGGGTTGACGGGGGGGGAAGGAGGAGAGGCAGGAAAGACATAGCGAATGGAACTCACTCCTGTTTGAAGATGTTTGGCAGTAGAGAATTCACTCCCATACGAAGCAGTACATTCCAATTTTCAGAAAGCACCAAATGGTATCAAGCTAGAAAATGTTTCCCTGTAATTTCAGCCCATTAGTCCTAGTTTTTCCCTCCAGAATTTTATAGGATAAATCCAATCTTTCTTCAACATACTGGCCTTTTTGCTATTGGAAGAAAGCTATCAAGGGGCAGCAAGGTAGTGTAGTGGACAGAACATGAGACCTGGAGTCAAGAGGACCTGAGTCCAAATCTGGCCTCATACACTTACTCCGTGTGACCCTGGACAAGTCACTTAATCCCTCGTTGCCTACAAAGAAAAAAAAAGCCATCAAGTCTCACTTCCTCTCATCTCCCTGTCTCTTCATTAGGATAAATGACTCTATTCCTTTCATCATTCCCTATAAATGGATTTTGAGTCCCTTCACTGTACTAACCACCTTCTTCTGGGTAAAAACTAATTTTAAAATGTCTTAAAACTAAGCATAACACTTCTACAGGACTTTTTTTAACTCCTTGCCTCTCCCATACCCTACTTGTTTTCAATATTTTAAATAAATGGACCGTTGAGTAGCTAAGGCTTTGGGAGGCATTTTTTGTAGATGTTCAGGATACCTGCATAGTAGAATCTGATGCATGATAGAGTAGATAAAGAGGCCTCAAGAAGAAATACTAAGGCAGTGGTTCTTAACTGTTTCTGTGTGTCACAGATACCTTTAGGAGTTGGAAGAAGCCTATAGACCCCCTTTTCTCAGAATAATGTTTTCAAAAATACATAAAATAAAGTACATAGGACTATAACAGAAAGCAATTGCATTGAAATACTGTTATCAAGATTCAGAGATTCCAGGCTAACAACACTCACACTAAGATCAAACAATGAAACTCAGGAAATCTGACAGTGTTATTTCATTAGAACTTGGACTTATTTGAAGGGGTACAGAATTACTAGTGGGATCTGTGGATCTTTAAATGTGGTCCATTCTCCTTTATTTCATCTCACCGCTTTCAGGACAGGCCAGTAGGTGATTGCTTTGGTAGAAATTTCACTATTTCTTTTCTTTCTAGTTATTTCAACTGTTTAACTATTTCTTGTGTGGCCAGCTCTCTTCTTGGTAACCTGTGCTGCCTCCCTTTCCTTAATCCTGACACTTCCTTCTAGTTATATTACTCTTAGATCCCAGAATAAATCATTAACTGATCCATGCCCTTGAAGAAAAAAAAAAACAAAAAACAGAAAAGGGAATCCTACTGACCCCTCTTTATCTTGTAACTATGAGACAAGGATCTATTACATGTGTTTGAAGTGTTCTGAACCTCTAAGAAGAAAGTATTTTAGAAATAAGATATTTTTGAGCCAAACCACTGACTGTTTGGAGGTGTGCCTAACACTAATCCCTGTCAACAGCTGCTAGAACACACAAGATGGTAAATCAAAGTGAAATAAATGACCTGTTCTCTCTCTGATCTGGGCCGTTGTATAAGCCTGAAATGGAACCTATTGAAAAATTCACTCTAATTCCACCAGCTATCATTATTTGACATTCATAACTCTGCTCATTCAATAAGCATCATAGTATCATTATAGAACTTTTTATCTGGAAAGGGCCTTGGAGAACATCTAGTTATACACCTCACCCCCACCTCCACCCCCTCAAAATAGTTATACAGTTGAGGAAACTGAGCCCCAGAGAAGTTCAATGACAAGACCAAGGCCACACAACTGGTTGGTGGCAGAAGTCTGGATTCCAGTTCAACTATCTTTATACTAAGAAATTAAACTGACTCTAGATATAGACATTAAGGATTTTTTTTTGCCACTAGGCCTATGTTCTAAACAGCCTAATTGAGGTTGACAAGGGTGAAACTAGGTATATATGACCCTTATGAGGTTGTAATTGATGATAGCTGTCCTCATCCTCCTAAATCTCTTCTTCTCCAGATTAAACTTTCCCTATTCCTTCAATCTGTCTTTATATTACATGATCTCTAGATACATGGATTTCTAGATATCCGGGTTCTTCCAAAAAAATGGGGCACTTAGAAATGAGCACAACATGCCTAAGCTAGGGCTATTATGTCAAATGTTTCTCTCTCTCTCTCTCTGTCTCTCTCTCACACACTCTCTCTCTCTCTCTCTCTCCATCTCAATTAGGAAAGAATTAAGGCTTTTCTTCTCTTTATTTCAATTCGTCTGTCTGTTCCCAAACTTTACAATGGGAATTGTCCAGGGCAGATCCATCTTCCTGTTGTGTAGGGCTACTATCTCACTAAGACTTTCCTGTTTGCTTCCCTGAAAGCAGCCCAAAGTTGCAATAGTTTTTTTTTAATCCTCATATCACACTGTTAACTTTTTGTAAGTTTGTAATCCAATAATAAATACCCAAGATCTTTTATAGGTTACCTGCTGCCTAGTTATGCTCCCTCATTTGTATTTTCAAAGGTGATTCATTGAGCCCCCATGTAAGCCATTTTTACCAATTAAATTTCATTTTATTAGATAGCTAGGTGGCACAGTGGATAAAGTGCTGAGCCTAGAGGAAAGAAAACCTGAGCTCAAATCTATCCTTATACATTTATAGCAGAGTAACCTCTGTCTGACTCAGTTCCCTCAACTGTAAAATGGGGATAGTAATAACACCTCCCAGAATTGTTGTGAGGAGCAAATGAGGTAACATTTGTAAAGTGCTTAGCATAGTGCCTGGTGCACAGTAGGTGCTTAATAAATGTTTGTTCCTTTCCCCTTCTCCCCTACTCAGTTTAATGTTTAGCCTATCAAGATTTGCTTGAAACTTGACCTTGTCATTCATTATATTAGCTACGTCTCCTTGCTTTGTGTCATCCATTAGCTTAAAAATATGGCATCCATGCCTTCATCCAAGTAATTAACAATAATGTTATGCAGCAAAGAACCAATTACATACCTGGAACACTAAATTAGAGACCTCTTTATGGCCCTCCATTCAACTTGTTTCAAATCTTCCTAATTGCCTAGCCCATGTTTCCCTATCTTCCCCATAAAAATAACATGAGAGACTTTGTCAAATACTTTGCCAAAGTCCAGGCAAACCAAATCTATTGTGACTGCCAGAGAGTCAACAAGGTGTGGTAGGCAGAGAGCCAGACTCAATGCCTAAGAACCTGGGTTCAAGTCCCACCAAACCACTTAACCTGTTGGTGCTCTAGGTGGAGAAGGTGTGCCCTGTATTGCTAAAGAAAGTGTCCTTACTTGGGAGTTCCCTGTACTAATGAAATCATAAGTCTGATTACTATCCCTATCCCTGTTATTTTAGTAACGTGTCCAAAAAAAAGTCAACTCAATGTTAATCTGGCAAAACCTGTTCTCCACATAGGACAGGGATCACATCTTGATTATTTCTATTCTCTGTCTCCTCCATGTTCTTGCATAGTGCTTTGCACATAGTAGTTATTAATAAGTGGTTCTTGAGTGGATGAATGAACCAGACTTTTTTTTTGAGGCAGTTGGGGTTAAGTGACTTGCCCAGGGTCTACAACTAGTAAGTGACTGAAGCTGAATTTGAACTCAGGTCCTGATGACTCCAGGGTCAGTTGCTCTATCCATTTTGCCACCTGGCTGCCCCCTCAACCAAATATTGCACAATTCTGACAAGTCGTTCATCAAAGGAGATGGAATGGCTTAGGACCTCTAGAAATAAAGCAGGAGGTGGAAGCAGTTTGGCACCACAATCTCCCTACCCCACTTCTCTACTTCTTAGTAATGTCACATACCCTATAAGCAAAAGATATGAGATGGGGGAGGAGATGCGCTTTGAGGGGGTAAAGATAGGGTAAGGATTGTAAGTGGTAAAGAGGAGATGTGGTTAATAGTGTCACCTGGGGATAGGTTGGTTCCAGTGGTCAAGATGGTGACCTGTCATATCCTGCTCCTCCCCAGAACAGATACTAATTGTGAAGAGGACCAGGAGAAGGCTGGCAGTGGTCAATGAGTGGTTCATATCACTCCCTGCAAGTTAGAACTCATGTATATTACTTATAAGAAAATCAGGCCAAAGTGAAAAAGCCATGGATCTGGATTGGTATATATGCTATTGTATTCCCTATCATAAATGAAATCTTTAATGAAAGTTCAGTTAAGATCCCTAAAGGATTTTTGAAAGAATGTTAATGAGTGTGGTCAAAGGCCAGTTACTTTCAGTTAAAATTCCCAGGTCTATAAACCACAACAGGAAGATGGGTCTGCCCTGGACAATTCCCATTGTAAAGTTTGGGAACAGACAGATGAGTTGAAATAAAGAGAAGAAAATCCTTAATTCTTTCCTCATTGAGATGGAGAGAGAGAAAGAGAGAGAGAGAGAGAAAGAGAGAGAGAGAGAGAGAGAGAGAGAGAGAGAGAGAGAGAGAGAGAGGGAGAGATATTTGATATAAGTTGGAAATGACTTTACCAGAATTCTTCAACTACTTTGACTAGTTAACTATGGTTTGGTAACTTGGATGAAGGCAGAAATAACATGCTTGTCAAATTTGCAGCTGGCATAAAGTTAGGAGGGATTGCAGTGTTATCCTTAGAACTGATTACACAGGTAAACTGTATAGATTTGGGGATATTGCCACCATAGCTGTCTCGTATTGTGTAAACCCCTTAAGCCACCAGGTGTCTATTAAAGGTCTGTGGATTGTTCAGCCCAGTTGAAGACCCAATCTTTGCCCTGACAGAAGCTTAGTTATGGAACAGCTGCCAGAAGAAGATGATCATATATTTGTAGCCTTGGTCATAATAGACATCACCTTCTCATGTGTCTCAACAAAACAGGGCTTCTATGAAACAGGAACAAAAGCAAGCAGGTAGTTTCCAGGAGATGAGTTGCCTTAACAGGCCTTTCGCTTTTAGTACATTTATTATTTCCATTAAAGTGTAAATTACAAACATATTATTCTTATATTATGTAAGAGTGGGAGTCAATTCAATCAACCAATCATCCCACCCTACTTAATGTAATTAAAAAAGAGGCTTTGGTGCTGACATCTTTATTAGTGGAGACCAAGACTTTAAACCAAGTTTGAAAAATCCTTGATCGGTTTGGAAGGAATGAAAGTCATTGGAAGAAATGAAATACTGTTACACAATAGATGTATTGAGATTGACTGAAGAGGCCTTGTGGATCATGAATAAAATAGCAAGCCTTATTTGTATTCTGGAAATCCAGTGTGAGGCCATCCCAGTGCTAGAAGCAGCTTCCTCCAAGCTTCTGAGAGATAATTGCTTAAGAAAGAGGAAAGAGAACTTCAGTAAGAGAACCCCAGGACCAGAGGATGATCTTATCAACTTCAAAAGGTTCAAAGATTTCAGACCTCCCAAGAACATCTTCCCAATGTCTGCAGAACAACAGCAGCTAATAGTAATGTCTATATGGAGAGCTGAGGAAAACCAGATGACCAATGAAAGATGACTGCAGGATGCTACAGGGAGCCCAACAGCTTTAAGCTATCTGAGGGAATTTCATGAGTATACCAGAGAAGTGAGAAAAAGATTTTCTAGAAACTAAGAGCTATGAGTTGCCCTTTACCGAATGTGCTCTAAAGATGGAACTTTGCCCTGATCTCTACCTATACTTATGGGAGACTATGCTCCCAGGTTGGGGGGATATTCTGTACTAATTGTTGTTATTATTGCACCATTATTGTAAAGATCCATCTTAAAAAGCTAATTAAGGATGGCTGGCAAATTGATATCAACTGATAATCAATGAGGTCAGAGAGGTGCTGGCTTGTGACCAATAGTACAGAAAAAAAAAATCCAAATGCTTAATTACTCCTGGAACTCTGAGGGGAGAAATATTAGCCACTCTGAGGGGATCGAGCTTCTTAGTCTGAGTACAGGCTGGGAGAAGGAACTCAGAGCTCACCCTATATGCACAATGGAAAATGTTTCCTTATCACAATATTTTTTTGTTCCAACCATAAATCAATAAATAACCAGTTATTAAGCACCTACTGTGTGCCAGGCATAGTGATAGGTAATGGAGATATGAAGACAAAACAGAAACAGTCCCTACCGTTAAGGAGTTTGCATTCTATCAGTATATATATTTATATGTATGTATGTATGTATGTATGTACATATGTATACATATGTATGTATATACAAAATATACTCCTCAAAATATAAGATAGGTTTTCGGGAGGGGAGGAAAGAGGATGCAGCTATGCAGTACAGTAAATAGAGCACTGGGTCTGAAGTCAGGAAGATTCATCTTGAGTTCAAATTCAACTTCATATACTACTAGCTGTGTGACCCTGGGAAAGTCACTTAACCCTGTTTGCCTCAATTTCCTCACTTATAAAAGCAGCTGGAGAAGGAAATAGCAAACCACTCTGGTATCTTTTGCCAAGAAAAACCCCAAATGGAGTCATGAAGAGCCAGACACAGTTGAAACAACTGAACAACTAACTAGTGTGTGTTGCGAGGGTGTTGTTGTTGTTCAGTTGTTCTCAGTCATGTCTGATTCTTTGTGGTGCTATTTGAGGTTTTCTTGGCTAAGATACTGGAGTGATTTGCTATTTCCTTCTGCAGCTCATTTTCCATATGAGAAAACTGGGGCAAGGAAAGTTAAGTGATTTGCCTGATTTGCTGATCACACAGCTAGTGTTTGAGGCCATATTTGAACTCAGGAAGACTCACCCTCCTGACTCCGCAGCTGGCGCTCTATCCATTGCGCCACCTAGCTGCCCCTTGGGAGGGAATTAGAAGCTTCCAAACAAAGGATTTATCATAAGGCTCAATAGGAAAAGAAACAGCTGAATGAAGAAATAAAAAATTCCTAACAAATTAAGCTGTCTCAAAATAAATTAGGTTACGTTAGGCGATCGTGAGTCACTGAAGGATTTCAGACAGGGTCTGGATGACTATTTGCTGATGTAGTAAACAGATTTATAGTTTGAATAGAGTTTGGACTGTAGGGGCTCTGAGGTTCCTTCCAACTCTGGAATTCTATGAAATAGTATTAACTACCAAGCAATTAGGAGGCAGCTAGGTGACTCAGGGGATACAACAGTTGGCCTGGAATCAGGAAGATCTGAGTTCAAATCTGGCCTCAGGCACTTACTGACTGTGTGACCCTGGGCAAGTCACTTAACCTCTGTTTGATTTAATCTGCTGGAGAAGGAAATGGCAAACCACTCCAGTATCTTTTCCTAGAAGACCCCATGGACTGTCCATGGGGTCATGAAGAATCGTGGACACTACTGACCAACAAACACCAAGCTATGTGGTGTAATGGAAAGAGTAATGGATTTAGTTATGGATCCCAGCTCTGATAATTAAGATCTATGGGACCTGATACAAGACATCACCCCTCTGAGTCTCAATTTCTTCCTCTGGAAAATGACTGGGTTAAGCCAAATGATCTAGTCTCTTCCAGTTCTAGATTCTGTTAGTAGATTTTTGTCATGTCAAATTTGACAAGTACTTATTAAGAACAGCCCTGGTGTAATGGTGTGAGTGCCCACCTCAAAGTTCTTGGTTCAGGTCCTGATTCTGGCATATACTGGCTATGTAACCCTGGGGAAGTCACTTATGGACCAGGTGCTTCAGGCAATCTCTAAGACTCAACATTGCAGAGCAAGTCCATGTAGGGAGTTATTTCACTGGGAGTTCCTTATCCTGATGAACTCATGGATGCAACCCTAGTCTTCCTCTCCTCCCAAACAAAAATGTGTTTGATATGTGCGCTGGGGATACAAAAACATGAGTGTACAATCATCTGTGAACAAAAAATCACATACCAACTCTCCCTCAGCTTTGGTCTTGGCTTATATAGCCTTTTCAAATTAAATAGTTTACCATCAATGTGGTAGCCTCAATGCTGTTTTCTTCCTTGTTGAAGATGTCCCAAATCATTATTCTAAAAAGCATGGGAGCAAGTACGCAACCTTGCTTCACTCCATTGGGAAAGCATGAGAGCATCATCCTTCATCCAGAACTTATGCAAGCATGTCATCGTGAAACTGGCATACAAAACTGATGAACTTCTCTGGGTAACCAAATTGCACCATGATCTTCCATAAGCCCTCATGATTGATATATCAAAGATCTTGGTCAGGTCAATGAATGTTGCATGCAGTCCTTTGTTCGGCTCCTGGCATTGCTCCTAGAGTTATCGGGCAGCAAACACCATATTGACTGTTCCTCTCTCCTTTCTGAAGAGGTTGGCTCTCAGATGACGACCATCTTCCAGGTGAATGATCAGCCAATTAGGGAGAACTCTGGCAAGAATCTTGCCAGGAATGACTAAGAGAGAGATTTGTCTGTGATTCCTTTTCCTTTATAGAGATGGACAATGGAGGCGTCCTTGATCTCCTGAGGGATTTAGCCTACCTTCCTAATTTTACAGATAAACAAACTGAGACCCAACTGGTGACTTGCCGGAAGTTACATAACTAGGGGTTGGACCAGAATTAGAACCAGTCATTCAATAAACATTTATTAGGAAAATGTAAATGACAATCTCTGCTCTCAAGGAGCTCATAATTTAATGGGGGGAGGGGAACAACAAATAAAAAGGAGCTGAAAAGGGAGGAGAATGGAATGATAAGGCATTTGCCTTGGAGCATGACCCCCACCTTAAATAAAGGATCTGGGAGGAGCTCTCTGGTATCCACCCTCCACCTTCTCCAATCAGAGGGAGGGACAGGCCAAGGGGCAGGGGTACTGAGGAGATAGGAGTTTCAGAGCTGATATATTTCAGAAAGATGAGTTTCAGCAGACCATGGTGAAGTCCAAGTGAGCAGCCAAGTGGGAAGTTAAGAAAATTATCTTCTTTCTTCCATATCTCTGTTTTCTGATATCTCAAGCTATCCTCTGCATGTAGCATGGGGAAGGGGAGATTGTTTTGTGGCCCAAAGGGAGGCAGAATAGACATCTCTAGCCTCTTCTCCTCCAACCCTTCTTTAATTCCTGTCAGGAATTGAAACAGAAAGTTGGAACCATAGGCTACCACCCTGCTGTCCTCAGAAAGAGGAGTACTGGGCTAGAATTGCATTTATAATCAGTATATTTATAATATATTTATTATATAATATATGCATATATTATAAATATAAATATTACGTAATAACAGTTATAATACAGTATATAATGATATTTTATAATATAATAATATAAATATAATCAGTATATATATATATATAATCGAGGGTATGATTTTAATACTCAAGTCAAACTTCTGATTACTATTCATTAATGGGAAAAAGAAAACCCCATTAGGCTTTATAACCAAGGCTTGATTTCCTTCCTACTGAATAACCATTTCCACAATGAAAACACACATAGCAAATAGCAAAAAAAAAAAAAGCAACCCATTTATCCAAATTGATAGCAAAATAGAAATCAGAGAAATTATGCATATGAGAAAATATACCAGGTAAGACAGTGAAGTAGCTCTTCCATTGGGAGCAAAGTAACATTTCAACTAAGAGAGCCTAAGATCTCACTCAAAAGGGAAATTCCCACAAGTGTCTAGTATTGCAAGGTGGGGACAGGGACATAATGGAGACTGCTCTTCTCAAGTTAGCTTCTTCCCAGAGTTTTATTCTCCTTTCAGCAACCTGAAGTGGAGTTGGCATTAACCATCTTCTCTCTCAAAACTGGAAGCCAGAAGCACCCAAAATGACTGCAGAGACCAAAGACCTTGAACAGACCAGAGCTCCCTTCTTTCCTGCTCTCACTAAGCCCACCCCTCCCCTCATGCAGGCACCAGCATTGATCTCTACTAATGAGGAGAAAGTTTTATACCAATGGGCCTTGGGACTCTGGACCTAGGAGCTCAACTAAGTGATAGTAATCCCAGTATTATCAACTAGCCAAATTAGATGGACAAGTACACACAAGTGGACAGAGGTAAGATTTGAACTCAGGTCCTCTGACTCCAGATTCAGTGCTTTTTCTACTTCTACAATTCTTTTTTTCGCTATCCTCCGTCATCAAGAAGCAACTTATCATATTATAAATATCTCAAGAGGTTTAGCTTCAATGTTTTTAGAGAATAAACTTGTTTAGCAGGAAGAGGTGTTGTTGGTTGTGTCTGTTGTTTTGAAACAAAACGTTTAAAAAAAAAAAGATGACTAGACTCAGAGTTTAGAGATCTGGGTAATAGTCTCAGTTCTACCACTAATAAAATACATCACCTTGTGAAGATCCCAATGTTTTTGGACCACGGTTTTCTCATCTTCAGAATGAAAGTGTTGGATTAAATGATCTCTAAAGTATCTATTACCTTTAAATCCTATAAGTGAGCTAGCAAAGCAATTGCTATTGTGTGTCAGTCAGTCAACAAGCATTTATTTTGTATGAGATTACAACATATGTTGTATGTGAGAATGCATTGATTTACATAACCAATCAATAACCATGCATTTATTATGTGCCTATTCTGTGCTAGGCACTAAAGATTCAAGTACAAAGAGAGAAGCAATCCTTATTTGCAAGAATATTACATTCTAATGGGAGAGACAAATATATGTCTATATATGCATATGTGGATATATATCATAAATATACCCTCCCAAGGAGGTACACCATAGAGCAAAATAAAAGATAAGTGAGGTGTCTGATTTATTCTCGTAGAAGATTGTGAGTCATTTTGAGTGATTAGGCCGGTATATATCAAGGTGCTGAGGAGTAGGAGTAGTTACTAGTACTATAGTAGTAATAGTAGCAGTAGCAGTAGTAGTAGTAGTAGTAGTAGTAGTAGTAGTAGTAGTAGTAGTAAATAAAAGTTGAGGGATAAGTAACAATAGAAGTTTAAACCAAGTGGGAACAGGACAAGGTCCATATCATCTCTATATCTTGTCTGCTGCTAGAATTGTTGCAGAGATAATTTCAGTGAACTTATAAAAGAGGAGCTTACATCCCAATATTCATTCAATTACAAAAAGTAGTTGTGTATATTAATGGGGACGGCTAATATCCAGGAATCAATCTATCAATCTATCAATCCATAAGCATTTATTAAGCTTCTTCTGCTCTAGGAACTATGCTAAATGCTGAGAACACAAAGAAAATACACACTCACACACACACACACACACACACAAACCAGTCCCTGCCTTCAAGGAGCTAACATTCTAATGGAGGAGACAGAATATATTAACCAAAACATACTAAGTAAAACAGAATCAAAAGACCAACTGTAGACGGCATCTTCATGAACAAAGCTAACAATATGTCAGAAATGAAGCATTGAACAAAAGGCTGAGCCATGTGAATTTGTTTATGGAAATACAGAGGTTTATAATGGCCATCTAGGAGCAGGTCATTGTTACAAGAAACTCCAGAAGGGTTATCCGTAGAGAACCTAGAATTAATGAACAATATAGATTATGCAACAAAATAGCAAAGACTGAGCAACATATCATTGTAGGCTGGAAAAATTTACCACCTACTGAATACCTAGAAAGATATGACCTGGTTAGAATTATATGTTGTTGTTGTTCAATCATATTTGATCCTTCATGACCCTACTTGGGATTTTTTTGGTGAAGATACTGGAGTGGTTTGCCATTTTCTTTTCCAGCACATTTTACAGATGAGGAAACTGAGGAAACAGGGTTACATGACTTTCCCAGGGTCACCCAACTAATAAGTGTCTGAGGCCAGATTTGAACTCAGGAAGATGAGTCTTCCTGATTCCAGACCTGGCACTCTATCCACAGTGCCACCTCGATAAACCCTAGAATTATATATCAAAAGCTTATTAAAGAAGCAGGTAGGTAGGTCGGTGGATAGAGAATTTCCTGGAATCAGGAAGACCTGAATTCAAATCTAAATTCAGATACTGACTAGCTGTGTAACCCTAGGCAAGTCACTTAATCTGTGGGCCTCAGTTTCATCAATGTAAAATGGGGATAGTAACAGCACCTACCTCACAGGGATGTTGCAAGGATCAAATGAGATAATTCTTACAAAATGCTTAGCATAGTGCCTAGCACACAGTAGGCATTTAATACATGCTAGTTCCCTCTCTCCCCTTGTTCCTCTGTATGGATTGGCAGATGGTGATTTCTACAAATGCAGACTCTGCTAGACCTGATACATAGTAAATCTTTTTCATTTGTTCAAAGTATCTCAGAGAATTCGGTCAACAAACTGAACTGAAACTGCAGAATTTATCACAAGCCAAGGTGTTGCCCACAACCACCCAGAAAGAACAACACTGATCCATTAAAACTTAAGAATAACATTTTTCAATAGATGTTGTCCTTCTAAGTACTCAATCTTCAAGCTATAGGAAATCAAAAGCATTCAAATTATAGAGACCTAGCAGAGAAAATCAAAACCATTTGGGAACAGGGTGAGGCACATATCATCCATGTTGTCCCATCTGCTACTGCAGTGGTACCAAGGATATTTTGAACCTATGAAAGATGAGCTTACATCCTTTTACTCAACTATAAGAAATAGTTATTTTATCCCCTCGTACAATAGTCTTTTGAACATTTGTTACTTTAATAGCAAGATAGCAATTTGTCTCAGAACTATTTCTATCTGCATTTCATGAAAAAGATAAGAAGAATAATATAACAAAAATAAACTCAAAACTACACAGAATGAAAAGCTTTCAAACTATTGAGACCTAGCAGAAGAAACCAAAATCATGGGGAAACAAGATTAGGGACACATAATCACCATAATTCTCTCTGCTACTGGCTATGTACCAGAATGCTTTCAATACATTCCAATACTTTTATTCAGTTACAAAAAACAGTTATTTTATCCAATCAGCAGAGCATTAAACATAAAAGAATAATCACAGGATAGCAACTTATATTCCAGAACCATTTCTATCTGAACTCCATCTAAAAAGATGAGAAAAACATGTTAAAAAATTGTTTTTACATGTGACTGGGGGAAAATAAAATACTAAATCAATAAATGAGGCAGAAAACAATAACAAATAAAAAGATGAGAAAGATACTCATTGTTCCCATTTCTATTGCACTTTACAAATTACACATTTTCCTGATATCATTTCAATGATATTAATTCAATGAAGTAGGTAGCATAAATATTTTAATCCCATTTGACAGGTGAAGAAGCTAAAGCCAAGAGAGATTATATGACTGAAGGAAGTCATCTAACTTTAACCTCATTTCTTTTGCTAGTAGGAAAGGCTCATTGTCACATAGTAAATACTTGATTGATTTTTTTTTTGCAGGCAGAAACATGTATATTTTTATTTTTAGTTACCATTTGACCCTATGTATAGTCTTTATAATCAACACTAGGGCTATTACTAGTTTGCTTGTAAGTGCATTGTCAGGGCAAGGAGGGACTATGGTGTTGATAACCTGGCCCCAGCAGCTCTCCTCAAGATTCAAGTCTAAGACAATCCCTGAAGAACATATGCAATTGTCCACTAAAGGAATACCAATCATCTATCAATATTGAGCAAGAACTAGAAACACTTCATTTTCTTTTGACAAATTCACAAGTAGCTAGCAGGGTTAAGGGGGCAATTTCCTAAGGGGCAAAGACAAAGAAAACAAGTAAAGTTTTGAGATGGAAGATATGGAGAGCACAGGCAGAAACATAACTTGCCTGGAGCAAATGGGACTTTGCTCTGAGGTGCCCACTTGTAGGGAGGCGTGGTGTGTGTGTGGGGGAGGGGCTGACATGTTGATTAGCAGAGAAGAGATACTTCCTCCTGGGGCTTCCCCAAGGCAACCATCGTCCTCACACCTCACCTCAAAATCCTCTGCTGTCCTGCTTGCTACACAGTCAAGATCCCTGGCTTTGGGGAGGGTTGGGTTCTCACTGAAATTCTTCTCCTCTCCTGACACAATAACTGCCCAGGTGTGCCTGCTGCCCTACCCCACCTCTACTGTTATTGGCCCAAGTGAAAAACTTCCTGATTGTGTCTGAGAGCATGTATTTCTTAACTGATCTGGCCACTAAACACACTCATTTATACTCTAAAGTTGAATGGGGTGACACCCTTATCCTAAAGCTTCCCATTTTTATGTCCTAGTTTGAATCCTTAAGTCATTCTCTTTGCTTCTGGACTATCTGACCTATGGCAACTCCTGGCCTCCACAGGTACTATCCGAATCCTTCTTGCACTGGAGATCAAAACAAACCCCTTTCCAAATGTGGACTCCCAAAATAACTTCCTTGGTTTGGCCAATTGGCAATGACTTTGAAAGCTGCCCCCCCCCCTGCATTCTTTGTCATTGAGTCACTTCAGTAGAGTTCAACTCTTCTTTAGCCCGTTAGGGGTTTTCTTGGCAAAGATACTAGAGTGGTTTGCCATTTCCTTCTCCAGATCATTTGACAGATGGGGAAATTGAGGAAATAGGATTAAATGACTTGCCCAGGGTCACACAGTTAGTAAGTGTCTGAGGTCAGATTTGAACTCTGGAAGATGAGTCTTTCTGATTCTAAGCCCAGTGTTTTATCCTTTTGCACCACCCAGCAGTCCTAACATGTACCCTAACATCACCCCCTTTACATGTACATATCCCAGATCCTGATGATCCCTTTGGAAGGTAGGTAGGGTAGTGGATGGAATGCTTCGTCTGGACTCAGGAAGACCTGAGTTGAAGTCCAGCCTCAGACCTTTACTTGCTGTGTGACCCTGGGCAAGCCGCTTAGCTTTTGTTTTGTCTCAGTTTTCTCAACTGTAAAATGGGGATAATAATAACACTAACCTCTCAGGGTTGTTGAAAGGATCAAATGAGATAAGATTTGTAAAGTGCTTAGCACAGTACTAACTTTTGTTTGTTTGTTTGTTTAAGAGGCAGGTGGCACAGTGGATAGAGTGCTGGGCCTGAAGTCAGGAAGACGTGAATTTCAATTCAGACAGAGGTTTCTTAGCTGTGTGACCATGAGTCACTTAACTTCTGTCTGCCTCAGCTAAGGAGACCATAATAGCAACTACCTCACAGAGTTGTGAGGATAAACTGAGATTCTCTTTTTAGATCTCCAGTATTTAGTATGATACCTGGCACGCAGTAGGTGCTGAATAAATGTTTATTTCCTTCCCTTTTGTTTGAGGCAGGTTCACTAGCCAGTTGTTAAGGATGGTTCTACCTTTGGGGAAAGGTAGACTTTTCTACAGCTAGCACTGAAATAGTGGAATTTTCTTAGCTTGAAAGGATCTTTGAGAAACCAATCCTCTCCTTTTACAGATCTTGATAATACCTCTCTAGGGGTCACAGTGCACTGGAAAGAGTGCTGGATTTGGAGTCAAAGGACCTGAATTCGAATGCTAGTACAGTCTCTTACTTGCAAGTCAATTAACCTTTCCAGCCTTGAGTTTTTGTTTGTTTGTTTTTAATCTGTAAAATGAGGGTTTTAGACTAAATAGCCGCTGTAGCACTAAAACTATGATCCCATAACTCTGCTCTTCTACTTTCAACCTCTGAGCTACCTTTGAAACCCACAAATAAAGCTCCTGTTTCCTGTCTGAAGAAATGCCTCCAGCTCTCTATACTTGACAGAGTATCTATGACTGATGCACTCAGATCTCAATGGATAATCAAGGACCACCCTGACTGCCCCTCCTCAGATTACCAGCTCCACCCATTTCCCCTAGGAACTCTTGGATGATTCATCACTCAAGTGCCCCCAGGGGAGTGATTTCCCGGAATTCCCAGAATGTTAGAACTGGGAGGAACTGGGCTACAATTTCACTTTACGTATGGGGAAACTGAGGTTCCAAGAAGTTAAGTGAATTGCCTAAGGGTCATAGAGCTTGTTAGTGGCAGAGTATGGGGGTGGAGCCCTGGGGAAGGAGGCCAGTTCTAAAGACAAATTCCCATTAATTTTGTGATTTTTGCCTAGGGCTCATGTTACCAAGATCCTAGCATTTTATTACAAAAATGTTTACTTTAAGTCTTTCACAAAAGAAATTTCTTCCATCTTGCCAAAGGTGCCGCTCTTTTCTCTGCAGACTATAATCATTAAAATAGCTTGGTTCTCATATTAAAAACCATTTTCTTTTTGCGCCTTCTTTTTCCCATGTGAATGGTTGGTACTGAAGTATTGAGTAATGGGCTTTCTGACCTTGTGACATACTGCCCATGAGCTTTAAGACATTTTTTTTCCCTTTTCTTTTCTAAAAAGTACGGTCAATTCACTCTGTACTTTCCCCGGCTGTCAGTGCAGCTCTAGGTTACTTCCTGCAAAGTCAGCTGACCATGAGTCACTTTTACTGCACTTTAGCCAGGCAATATCAGTATCACAGGGAAGCTTATCCATCTCAGGTCTGAATGCTTGAGAGAAAGCTATTGAGCCTCTCTGCTCGTACCTTTTCAGTTTCCCATCTTTCATTCATAAACTCTCATTGAATTGCAATCTTTTGCTCTCCAGGCTGTAGCAATGCAACCACTCCTTAATAGAAAGGAAGATCAATTTACCAATTTCCAGAAAGAAAAAAAAATCCTTTGGTCTTTGTAGTAAATGAATCATTCATTTGGAGAATCCATTTCCCTGGAGAGAGATCATTCCTTTCAAAGAAAATTCTAAGACTTGTTTTCTGTTAAGACAATGATGATGATAACAAAGCATTAGTGCCCTTATATAGTGATGCAAGGAAAGGGGGAAAAAACCCATAATTTCTAAATTCCAAAGACGAAGCTTAGATGTTAATGAGGAAAGGTTGGACAGGTAGACAGTAAGATTCCCTGATTTTAGGGAAAGTCATTTGTACAAAAATCATGGGGAAGTATGTGACTGTGGGGGTTAAAACCAGAATCCATTCAGATCTGGATACCTAGTTCCTTACTTGACTGGTTGTATGAGAGTCTGGACAAACATTTTAACCACTTGGTGACTCAGCTTCCTCATCTATAAAATGGGGACAAGGCAGCTAAGCTATTTCATTCGCTTCTTGTGAGAAAAAGGCCAGATGAAGATTACAATAAAGCTCTTTGCAAATATAAGGATCCACATTTTAATAGTACAGAAAATAGTTCAGAAATAAATCAGAGGAGATGTAAAATCATGTTGCAATGTCATCACCTATAATTTTTCTGGAGAATAGAACTGTTTCTAGTTGTAAAGGTAGTGATTCTAATAAAGAGGAAGCGATGAGTGACCAAAAAAAGAATTTGCAGGAAGCAGAAGAAACAGGGGAGGAGGCGTATGAGGTAGAGCAGGATAGGAGATATGAAAAAAATCTTTGGTTTGGAATCTTTGGTTTGGTATAGATGAAATACAATTTACTTCCAACAACCTTCTGGATCTAAGACATAGAGGGCAGGTGATAAACCTTAGGAAAATTTAGTGATCTCTAGTTCAGTAGCTAGAGAGTGTCCAGAGAAGGGTGAACAGCATAGTAAAGAGAATTAAGGCCTTGCTGTATGGGAATCAGTTCAAGGATCTGGGGATGTTTAGCCTGTAGAAAAGAAGAATTAGGGCACATGACAGCTTTCTTTAAGTATCTAAAGACTGTCATGTGAAAGAGTGATTGGATAGGTTTTGACTTGATTCCAAAGGGCAGAAGAATGAGCAAAGGGAAGAAAATGCAGAGGGGCAAACAGGCATAATGTCAAGAAAAACTTCCTGACAATTAGAGCTATCCAAATGTGGAATCAGCTGCCTAGGGAGGTAGCAGCTCCTTCTCTACTAAAGAAGCAAAGGCTAGAGGACCACTGGTCAAGGGAAAGTACAGAGGGTGTTCATTGTTGAAGGAAGGGTTAGACTACATGACCTCTGACGCCCCTTCTGGCTTTGTGATTGTAGTATGTTGATATAGCTTTTTAATAGCTAAAAGGATTAAGGTCCCTCAATCTGAGATCTCTCATAAGTTCATAAGTCGGTTTATATTTGTGTCAATAATGATGGATAAAGGATGTCTATCCAACATGAGTGAAGGATTTCCCCTTACATGTCATATATTTGGTCCAGACCTGTGATTTCATCAGTGGGGAAAGACCCAGTATGGAAACTCTCTTCCCCTGATGCAGATCAACTCATCTGTCACTTATTAAGAGAGCTGCCTGAGCAGACAGGCCAAGGAAGCTTTAGAGGCCTGGTCACTTTCCAAGGAGGCGGAGGAGGAGGAGGCGACAACAAGCCATAAGGAAAGAATACAAAGTTTGAATAGCTTCCCCGCTTCTCTTTTCCCCTGCCACGTAAATGGACTCCGGAGGTTTTATCCTTTCTTCTGATCACTGACAGAGGGAGCCTTCTGAGGACATTCCAACACAGATGGGGCGCCTAAGGTCATCTTGGAAAAACCTGGATGACATTTCAAGGAAGAGAGTGGGGCAGTTTTTTTTTTATATTATGGTAATTTTTATTTATATTTTGTTTTCAACATTTACTTCCACAAGATTTTGAGTTCCAAATTTTCACCCTATCTTGCCCCTCCCCCCACCCCAAAATGGCATGCATTCTAAATACCCCTTCCCCTAGTCTGCCTTCCCTTCAATCTCTCTCCCCTTCTCTTATCCCCTTCCCCTTCAATTTTTCTGTAGGGCAGGATGGATTTCTGTACCCCATTTCCTATATTTCTTATTTCCCACTTGCATGTGAAAACATTTTTTTTAAACATGTATTTTTAAAACTTTGGGTTCCAGATTTTCTCCCTTCCTCCCTCCCCACCCACCCTCATTGATAAGGCCAGCAACTAAATATAGATTTTATATGTGCAGTTATGCAAAACACTTCCATAGTAGACATGCTGTGAAAAACTAACTCTATTTCCCTTAATCCTATCCCACCCCCCCATTTATTCTATTCTTTCTTTTGACCCTGACCCTCCTCAGAAGTACTTGCTTCTGATTACCCCCTTTCCCAATCTGCCCTCCTCTCTATTATTCCCCTACTCCCTCGTCCCCTTCCCCGCCCCTTTTCCTGTAAGGTAAGAGAGATTTCCATACCCAATTGAGTGTGTATGTTATTCCCTCCTTAAGTCAAATTCTATGAGAATAAGATTCACTCATTCCTCTCACCTTCCCCCATTTCCCCTCCACTGTAAGAGCCTTTTCTTTTCTGTTTTTTTTTGTGAGATAATTTATCCTGTTCTACCTCTCTCTTTCTCCTTCTCCTAGTATAATCCTCTCTCACCCCTTAATTTTATTCTCCAGATATGACCCCTTCATTTTCAACTCACCCTGTACCCTCTATCTATCTATCTATCTATATCTATATATACATACATATAATTTTTTCCCCTCCAACTACCCTAATACTGACAAAGGTCTCATGAGTTACAAATATCATCTTTCCATGCAGGAATGTAAACAGTTCAATCATAATAAGTCTCTTATGATTTTCTCTTTCCTGTTTACCTCTTCATGTTCTACTTGAGTCTTGTATTTGAAAATCAAATTTTCTATTCAACTCTGGTCTTTTCATCAACAATGCTTGGAAGTCCTCTATTTCACTGAATGACCATTTTTTCCCCTGCAGGATTATACTCAGTTTTGCTGGTAGGTGACTCTTGGTTGTAATCCAATCTCCTTTGCCCTCTGGAATATTATTTTCCATGCCCTGAGGTCTCTTAATGTAGAAGCAGCTAAATCTTGTGTTATCCTGATTGTGTTTCCACAATACTTGAATTGTTTCTTTCTGGCTGCTTGTAATATTTTCTCCTTGACCTGGGAACTCTGGAATTTGGCTACAATATTCCTAGGAGTTTTCCTTTGGGGATCTCTTTCAGGCGGTGATTGGTGGATTCTTTCAATTTCTATTTTGCCCTCTGGTTCTAAAATATCAGGGCAGTTTTCCTGGATAATTTCTTGAAAGATGATGTCCAGGCTCTTTTTTTGATCATGGCTTTCAGATAGTCCAATAATTTTTAAATTCTCTCTCCTGGATCTATTTTCCAGGTCAGTTGTTTTTCCAATGAGATATTTCATATTGCTTTCTAATTTTTCATTCTTTTGGATTTGTTTTACAGTGTCTTGATTTCTCATAAAGTCACTAGCTTCCAATTGCTTTATTCTAATTTTTAAGGAAATATTTTCTTCAGTAAGCTTTTGGACTTCCTTTTCCATTAGGCCAATTTTGCTTTTTAGGGCATTCTTCTCCTCATTGGCTTTTTGGATCTCTTTTGCCATCTGGGTTAGGCTATTCTTTAAGGTATTATTTTCTTCAGTATTTTTTGGGTCTCCCTTAGCAAGGTGTTGACTTGTTTTTCTTGATTTTCTTGCAAATCAGTTTTTCCTCTACTTCTCTTACTTGCTCCTCAAAATCCCTTTTGAGCTTTTCCAAGGCCTGGGACTGATTCATATTCTTCTTGGAGGCTTTGGATTTAGGAGCTTTGGCTTCATTGTCTTCTTCTGGTTATATGTTTTGATCTTCTTTGTCACCAAAGTAAGATAATATAGTCTGACTCTTTTTGGGCTGCTTACTCATGATCCTGGCCAATTACTTGAGTTTTAAACTCTTTGTTAAGGTAAAAGTCTGTTTCCAACGTGGAGAATGTACTGTCCCAAGCTTTGGGGGTTTGTACAGTTGTTTTCAGAGATACTTCTAGGTACCTGAAAATTTTCAGTTCTTCCAAGGTGCTATGATAAGGGGCGAGGTGTTTTCTCTGCACTGCCACAACAAACTTCACCACACCAGCATTCCTCCTCACCCCAGGACTGCCCCTCAGAACTGTGACCCAGATCCAAGCACTGGTAAAGCAAGAGATTCCTGCCTCAGCACTGGCAAAGAGATCCCTGCCTCAGCACTGGCAAAGAGATCCCTGCAATCCCCTTCTGATTAGCCACTTGATTCCTCCTCAGTCTGTGGGCCAGAAGCTCAGGAAACAGCCGCAGCTGAGACCTAGCTCCTTCTCTCACCACAGTCATAGACTTTTCCCACTGACATTCTAAGTTGTCTTTGGTGTTTATGGGTTGGGAAGTCTGAAAACCGCCACAGCTGCAGGCAATTCAGTCCTCTGAGGCCTGCTCCAGGGTCGCTCGGCCTGTGAGCCCATGCCAAACTGCGCTCCTCTCCCCACCTGGCGCAATATACATTTCTGATCAACCATTCAGGCTGTCTTTGGCTGGAAATTTGTTTCACTCTGTCTTTTTGTGGGTTCTGCTGCTTTAGAATTTGTTTAGAGCCATTTTTTATAGGTATTTGGAAGGGTTTGGGGGGAGAGCTCAAACAAGTCACTGCTTTCTCTCCGCCATCTTGGCTCCACCCCCCGACAGTGGGGCAGTTTTGACTGGATGGATGTTCAACATAAACATAAAAAGAGTTGCCTGAGGCACTGAGAAACTAAATAATTTGCTACAGCCTCCTAGCAAATATGTGTCAGAAATAGGAAATCATCCCAAATATTCCTGACTCTAACGCCATTCCCTTTATCCACCATGTGACACTGTTTCTCTCTGAGTTTATTATAGACTAATTTCAAAGCAGAAAACTTATACACACAAAAAATATATATGACAAGCAATATACAAAAAGCCCACAAATTGTATATAACCTTAGTGATGAGAGGGAAGGATGTAACAGCTGAGGAGGACAATGAGATCCTAGGGTCTTGACATACACATTCATGGTGGAGGGGGACCTACCATTCATTATTCTAGAAGGAGTATACCTATTGGTGCCCTTTGTCTGGGAAGCATCCCTATTAGGGATCTTATGGGAATTCTAATTTTAGGACAAAGGGCCATGATGCTTAACATGGGTGCTGCTTCAGTTCACAGGTCAAGGATAGATCTCCTGGGCTGAAGGCACTGTGTTGGGCCCTGTGGATGCTAGCTGTGGCATCTTGCAGCAACAGCTATGGTTCAGTCCCTGATAATCCTGTGTGAGCTTGGGCCACGGAGATAGCCTACGGTATGCCCCTTCCCGCTACTTTCCTGATCCTCCAGCTAATGACGTGATGGCAATGCCCATATCATTGGGTGAGAGTGGAGAGTGCTTCAAAGTTATAAAGATCAAGTTCTCATGAAACTTACCGGTTCCAGAACCCTCATTTGCTCATGTTTCATTTGTTTCGCATCCTTTAGCTTGATTTTCCTGAACTCATTTTAATCATACAGTTTCATCTTCATATGTCCATCAAAAGCCTTAGATAAAGCCTTTGATCTCTAAAGAATTGACAAAGATGTGACTATCTTGTAGAATAAGCCTCATTTCAACATGGATATCTTTCAATATCCTACTGCTTTTGTCCATATCATGATGCTATCTCTAACTTGCGCAGCATAAATATCAGCTTCAACCTCAAAGAGTGATGGACAAAAGACTCTAACTCAAGGGGCAGCTAGGTGGCACAGTAAATAGAGCACCGGCCCTGGATTCAGGAGGACCTGAGTTCAAATCCAACCTCAGACACATAACACTTACTAGCTGTGTGACCCAGGGCAAGTCACTTAACCCCATTGCCTAGCTTGTTCTTCCACACATTATACATTTGTCAGATCTGTGTATATAACTATACATACACATATATAGTGAACATACATGGATATAATGTAAAGTCAGGTAAATACTCATCCAAAATGACCAAATTAGTAGATTGCGACACTTCTTTTCTCAACATAATGATCAATGAATTTAACTGAGACTTTTTTTTTAGGCTTAGGGTTATCATCCTCATTAAAGACACCTGTCCTGACAACCACTGACTTTGTAATAAGCGTTAGGAATTAAAAAGGAGACACAGTTATCACTTTACCACGCTCTACTGACATCCTTTGCATGCACCATTGAGTCCAGTCCTTAAAGCAACAATTAGGTGAGAATGGAAGTGTTCATATAATCAGTCCTCTGATTTATCAAATAAAATAAACAGCTATGTTGTACACAGCTCTACATATTGTCTTTTGCAGATTTAAGTACAGTTATACCCACAGGAAAATCACAATCGTTTTAAGGTAGTGGAATTCCATTTCCCAGTAGTCTTATGGAATGAGAATAGAGGTGGCCTTTGACCTTAACGGTAGTGATCTTAATGAACGAGGTCTCTGATACTCTTATGCCAAAATTCTGTAAGCTCCCTCCCTCCCCCCCCAAAGATATATTTGGCACTCCAGGATGCATTTAGTTTGAGAATGTTTGGTTTACCCAATATCTCTATAGTTGTCTGTTTTGTTCAAACAGAATAAGAACTTTTTTTTTCTGTCTTCCTACACTAATTTACAGAAACTCCAGAAATCTTAAATGGGAAATATGACAGGGAGCCAAGATAAAATACATTCCTAGTCAGATTTTCTTCAAGTCATTTAACATTTTTGTAGTAGCAGTAGATTACTGTGGGAATACAGAAAAAAAGAAAGGAAAATACTGTGATTTTTAAAGGAGGAGTTGCTCCATGTTATTTAGAAAGAGAGTGAAGTGCCTTAGGAAACAGTGATTTATTCCTGAGTGTTGGGTCATAGGATCTAGATGAAACATCTCAAGCTGGAAAGGACTTCTGAAGTCATCTAGTCTGAATCCTTCATTTTACATATACGGAAACTGAGGCCCAAGTTCTTCATTATCTTAATTCATCTTAATTCAAGAAGAGCCTGCTATATTTGCAAGAAGGTGTCTAGGATTGCTACAGCACAACTTCCTTTGATCTATATCTATTTTCAGGGGGACAAATGTGACAGTACCTACTAGGTACCTTGGCATGACCAAGAGGGGAAGTGAATAATAGCTTCTCCATTTGAAACTTTGTGGGGAATTTCAAGGAGTTAGCTCATGATTACTCAAATTGAAACATGGATAAAGCATCCCGTGCTCTCAGATCCCATGGAAACATGTCATACCTGCACTTAGTCAAGACCTCTGTGTTTTCAATATTAATCAAAAGATCTAGCTCCTGGGCAAGCCCGCCTCCCCCAAATCAGGCTCAGGTTGAAGTTCTGTCTTGACTCAGAGGGCAACATTCCATTACTTGAGTCACCCACACTACCTCAACAGTACCCTGGGTTTTCCTCCAAGGTTTCCCAGCCAAGTCTTGAACAGGTCTAACCATGTTCCTCTTATGAAATATACTGACAATGCAGCCACAAGGATTATGGCTAAAAGGTTATGGGCTGGGGAAGGGCTATCCCCAGAAATGAGCTTTGTGCTCACGGAGGGAGAGTTTAACTTCCTTTGAATACCAAGAAAACTTTTTAGAGTAAATATCTATGTTGTCTTTCAAATATGGTAATCCCACCTTTTGGGCTCATTTTGCTTCTCCCATTCCTGATAGCTAAGGGCATCTGGTCTACCTAGGCAAGATTGTACTGGGCCCTGAGCTAACCTTTACAGACATTCACAGAAAGCAAGGGTATTTACAGATGCTAACAGGCAATGTTCCTCTTGGACTTGCTGCTACATTGATAAATCAAGTTAAAATTTTATGATGAGAAATCCAGCATCCTGAAGCATGCGTTATGTAGACCAGCCTAGAAAGAATGTATGTATTATCCGTGCTAACCATATTTGGTTATCTCTGGTGTAGATAATTTATCTATCATTATTGGTCATTCAAAACAAACTGAATGCCGATTTCCAACATTTTATGGACTAAAATTAAATCCAATCAGGACTGATTACTCTCTCTTTCTAAGGTCAATACTCTTTACCAGTGATAAATTACACAAATGGGATTTATTTTTTCTAAGTGATAAGATGATTTGATTTCATTCCAACTAGTCTCTTAAATTGTAAGCTGCACCCAGAAGACATAGGAAGTTTTCGCAGTCCCATTCTTTACCTCCATAACTACTAACAAAATGTTGACCATTGGCCACTGCTGAAGCTGTTTTTACAAAATTTTCCTCCTCCCAGGTTCTTAAACATTCTAATTATAGGTACCCAGATTATGGACTGGGGATACAGAATAAGCCATCTTGGATACAGAGTCCTGATAAAAAAAAGTAGTGAGAAAATTTCAGTTCATTGAAAAAAAAAATAGTGCCTCCCACCTCATTGAGTCCCTTTCTGGTATTGCTGTTGGCTCCGCCCAAACTATTATTGTCTCTGGGTTTATGGCTTGTGGCCAAAATAAAGGAGGTAATAGTCTCATTGAATTCTAGCTTGGTCCAACCGACTTTAGAGTATTATGGTCAACTGTGAGAATCATGCTTTAGTAAGGGAATTAATAAGTCGGAATTTAATAACTCAGAGAAGATTTATTAGTATAGTGAGAACACTAAAAAAAAATACATATATATATACATATATACATAGTATGAGGCTCTTGAGAGGGAATCAGTAATATCAGCCTGGGGAAGAGAAGACTTGGGACAGGGGAAGAAGCATGCTGGTTAAATGTTTAGCAACCAGTTTTCCAGAAGAAAAAAAAAGGTACACATAGTTCATTTGTGCATCTAGGCATAGGAAAAGCTAGGTAGTACAGTATGCATAGAGAACTGGGCCTGGAGTCAGGAAGACCTGAGTTCAAATGCTGCCTCAGATACTTACTAGCTGTGTGACCCTGGTCAAGTGATTTAACCCTGTTTGCCTCAGTTTCCTCATCTGTAAAATTGGCTGGACAAGGAAATGGGGCAAACCACTCTAGTATCTTTGCCAACAAACTCCCAAATGAGGTCACGAAAAGCCAGACACAACTGAACAACAACACATATAACACACTTTAAAACCGAATCTGTGTTACTAACATTTTCTTCATTACTTTCTTAAGTTTAGACAATCAACAAAAAAATAAATCAATCCCTGATATGTAGTATTTACCAATTCTGAGGTTTAAATGCTCACACTAAAAATTTAACAATCATCTCTTAGGAGTCCAAGCTGATTCCAGCATACTCCTGGGCAGGGGTCACAATATTGTCCTCAAGTATCTGAAGGCTTTTGTGAAGAAGGATATTAAAACTCATTCTACTGGCCCCAGAAGTTAGTACTAGAAGCAGTGGGTGGAAGGTGCAGAAGGGCAGATTTTGGTTCAGAATAAGAAAAAAAAATACTAACAATTAACGCTGACCAAAGCAAAACGTTGCCTCAGGAGGTAGTGAGCTCCCTGTCACTGAAGATCTCCAAGCAGAAAGATGCCAGGGACATTGTAGAAATCACTCGGACAAGATGGTATCAAGGTCCCTTCCAGTTCTGAGTTCTTGCTATTTTAGCTTTGTGTGATAATAGAACTACCAGTAAGAGAAGTAGCCATGGATATATTTGATTACATTTAGGATACACAAAACATGTTGAGGCTAAACGACATTGAATTGAAAACTAGATTGTAATGTGTGGGTGCAAGAATGACACTTGAAATGTGAGGTTCATCTGTGGCAAGAAAACACATACTTAAACAGAGAGTTCATAAACAAAGAGTTTTTTTAAGATCTCAAACCCAGCACCTTAGTTTCATTAGCAGAGAGAGAGATGGTATTACCCTTTAGCTGACCCAAGGAGAGATTCAGAAACTTAGAATTTATTATTAAAATACTGAAAGAGCACTGTTTCAATAAGGAACTCACCTGTAAATCAAGAGAAGAATCCAACAGTGACAAGTGCATACATACGGGGAAAGACTACATAGTATAGATGCAGACATTCAATAGCTGTGTGACCCTGGGCAAGTCATTTAACCCTGTTTGCCTCAGTTTCCTCATCTATATAATGAGCTAGAGAAGGAAATGGCAAATCACTCCAGTATCTTTGCTAAGAAAACTCTAAATGGGGTCAGAAGAGTCAGACAACACTGAAACAACCGAACAACAAAACTTGATAAAGTGGAAATGACTCCTGGGTTTGAGGTCACGGGATCATAGATTTAAAGCTGGAAGGGACTCAAAAGGTCATATAGTCTCATGCCTTTACTTTACTGATAAGGAAACTGAGTCCCAGGCAGTAAGTGACTTGTCTAACCTCAAACAGGTAAGTATCTGCATCCAGCTTCCAGCCCCGGTCCTCTGACCTTCATGCAAGCCAGTGCTCGTACCAAGCTGCCTCTTAGTCATTTAAGTCAAAGGAATCCAGGTTCAGTTCCTGGCTCTGCTACTTACCGGCTGTATGATTTTGGACAAGGGTCTCAGTTTCATCCTCTATAAAATGGGGACAATAATAAGTTCACCATCTAGCATGATCTCCCAAGTCTCTTTCAGCTCTAATGCCTCTAAGCCTATTTCTTTTTTCTTTTAGAGTCCTAGGAAAATATGCATGGCATATATAGAGAGGTGGTGAGTAGGGTGCAAATATAGGATCAAAGACATTGAGTTTCCATTTCTGGTACAACTATTCACTTGGATTAGTTTTGCCTCAATTTTTCAATCTGCTAATATGTTTTCACAGCTTTGCATCGTGCATGGACAAAGAATCCTGTGATCTCCTTGGGCCAGAGGCGAAGTTTACAGAAAGACCAACTCCATGCATGATTCCAGTACTTTCCAAATGTAGAGTTACCCACAGTACAACCGGTGCTGAAGCATCTCTTGGTAGAGTCCGTGTTATTCAGTGGCTGCAGAAGCTGCTGGCCGTAGCTGAGAGAATCTTTACATGTACTAACCTTAGTCCAGCAGGAGAATTTTCTGAAGACATAAGGGAAATAAGGCAGGAAGCTTGCAAAATTACACGATATCTCAAGAAGTCAGCCAAAAAGCATTTATTAAGCACTTGCTGTGTGCCTAGCACTGTGATAATTTTATGGATGATGAAACTGAGGCCCAGGGAGATAAAATATTTGAGAATGCAAAGGAAAGACAGTCCCTGACCTCAAGGACCTTACATTCTAGTTCTAGATCCAGGATCCTAAGAACTGATCAAAGAAATGGGCAAAAATACTGTACTCAAAAGGTTAGCCAGGGTTGGGGAGGGCATCTTTGCCTTCCTTTCAGAAGACTATTCTTCTGACCTCCTAGTAAGTCACTTGTACCCAACTCTTGAACTCACCTAAAGTGGGATGGCGGGAAGAAAGAGGAAAAGAAGGAAGAACTCATCAATCTATTCTATTCCCAAGTTATTCAGTCATGTAAACCTACTTGAATACAGTTTTTTTGAGATATGTTATTTTTAAGGTCTCTTGGGCCCACCAGATATTGCATTTTGTTTTTTAAGGTGCAAAAAAATGGGCAGGGAATGCAGTAGATGATTGATTAATTATTCTAAGATGTGAGAGGGTAGAAAGAGAACTATGTTTTTGGATAAATTCAAGAACAACTTTTAATTTATCAAGAACTCTAAAAAAGCATTCTTTAAAATCCATTTAGGGTGGAGCCAAGATGACGGAGGGAAAGCAGTGACTGTCTTGAGCTCTCTCCCAAAGCCCTCCAAATATCTAAAAAAAATGGCTCTAAACAAATTCTAAAGCAGCAGAATCCACAAAAAGACAGAGTGAAACAAATTTCCAGCCAAAGACAGCCTGGATGGTTGATCAGAAAGGTATATCGCACCGGGGGGGGGGGGGGGGGGGGAGGAGCGCAGTTTGGCATGGGCATGCAGGCTGCAGCGACCCTGGAGCAGGCCTCAGAGGACTGAATCGCACGCAGCTGTGGCAGTTTCCAGACTTCTCAACCCCTGAATGCCAAAGACAACTTAGAAGGTCAGTGGGAAAAGTCTGTGACTTCGGTGAGAGAGGAGCTAGGTCTCAGAGCAATTAGCGCAGCCTGGAGCAGCAACTGTTTCCTGAGCTTCCGGCCCACAGACTGAGGGGAAATCAAGTGGTTGATCAGAGGGGAATTGCAGGGATCTCTTTGCCAGTGCTGAGGCAGGAATCTCTTGCTTTACCAGTGCTTGGATCTGGGTCACAGTTCTGAGGGGCAGTCCTGGGGTGAGGAGGAGCACTGATGCGGCGGAGTTCGTTGTGGTGGTGGAGAGGAAACACCTCGCCCCTTATCATACCACCTTGGAAGAACTGAAAATTTACAAGTCCCTAGAAGTACCTCTGAAAACAGCTGTACAAACCCCCAAAGCTTGGGACAGTACACTCTTCACATTGGAAGCAGACTTTTACCTTAACAAAGAGTTTAAAACTCAAATAATCAGCCGGAATCATGAGTAAGCAGCCCAAAAAGAGTCAGACTATATTGTCTTACTTTGGTGACAAAGAAGATTAAAACATACAGCCAGAAGAAGACAACAAAGCCAAAGCTCCTACATCCAAAGCCTCCAAGAAAAATATGAATCAGTCCCAGACCTTGGAAGAGCCCAAAAGCGATTTTGAGAAGCAAGTTAAGAGAAGTAGAGGAAAAACTGAGAGTGATGCAAGAAAATCATGAAAAACAACTCAACTGCTTGCTAAAGGAGACCCAAAAAAATATTGAAGAAAATAACACCTTGAAAAATAGCCTAACCCAGATGGCAAAAGAGGTCCAAAAAGCCAATGAGGAGAAGAATGCCCTAAAAAGCAAAATTGGCCAAATGGAAAAGGAAGTCCAAAAGATTACTGAAGAAAATGTTTCCTTAAAAATTAGAATAGAGCAATTGGAAGCTAGTGACTTTATGAGAAATCAAGACACTGTAAAACAAATCCAAAAGAATGAAAATCCATTTAAACTTGTCGATTCAAATCCAATAGCATTTTGAGATCATAGGATCATAGAATTAGAGCTGAAAGCAACCTTAGAAGTCATGTAGGAAACTGAGGCCCATATGCTGTCCTAGATCGGCAAGATTGTTGTTGTTCAGTCATTTCAGTCGTGTTTGACTCTTTGTGACCCCATTTGGGTTTTCTTAGCAATGATACTGAGGTACTTTGCCATTTCCTTCTTTAACTCATTTGACAGATGAGGAAACTGAGGCAAACAAGGTTAAGTGACTGGTCCAGAGTCACACAACTAAGTGTCTGAGGTTGGATTTGAACTCAGGTCTTCCTGACTCTAAGCCCAAAACTCTATCCACTGCACCATCTAGCTGCCGCATTTTGAGGTCACAGGATAGTAGAATTAGAGCTGGAAGGGACCTTAGAAGTCACATAGGAAACTGAAGTCCATATGCTATCCAAGATCAGTAAGATCGTTCTGCCTCAATTATTTCTACTTGTTGATGAACTTGAGAAGCCAGTCAATGCTCTTATTTTTGGTTCAAATCTTGTTTTAAGTAAAGTACCACAGTTTAGTTTATGGCAAAATTTCAGAAAGGTGGAAAGGTTAACTTCTGCGACTCTAAATTTTCCCAGGGATAAACTTCCAAAAGCTACAATGATATGCAACAGAGCTTCTTAAAATAAGCACAACTTGCACTTAATATAGAGATGTCTGCTCCCACCCACCTTTCTGAGTCTGTGGCTAGTGACTTCCTGTAAAGGAAATATTTTGTCAACTTTTGCCTTTGTTAGTTAAGACTGGCATTCCCCACTTAGTACAAGTCCAGATGTTGTGTAAAAGGAGATAGCATCACCATAGAAATCTTTATCTCTTGAACATTAGAGATAACCACAGGTGTCTCTGTAAATCACCCTGGTGCTTACCGCTTCTAGTGGTCATCTCTTTCTAAGGCACATGGCTGTAACTAAGATACCAGATAAACCAAAGACATAGTCTTGTAATCAATTTAAAAAAAAAAATCTATTTAGCCAGAACTAAGCAGGGTTAGATTAGCCCAGTGGGTTTTTATACAAATGTCACATGGCCTGCTAAGCTCTAAGTCTGATTTTGACTCATTTGGCCTCAATTTCCTTAGTTATAAAAATGAGGGAGTTGGATTAGATGATTTCTAAGGTTCCCTCCAACTCTTTATCTATGATTCTACAATCCTTCCAACTTCTTGACAATGGACCCCATATCCAGTTTTGTCTCAGATTTGCCATAGTTACAGATTAGCTACTTATAGGGAGAGAAAAAGCCTGGGATTATAAAAAGAGAGAGGGGAGAAAAAGTAGCTAGGAAGAAGAAGGTCTTACTCCTCCCTGTGCTCTGGAATCGTGAAAATGTTATCATGGAGTTGAAAAAGCAACAGATTAAACCAAATTTTGGAATATTTTAAAAAATAATTAGACCATAAAAATTTGCATTGACTCCATTCATACAGATCAAGGTTCTATCTGCATTTCCTATCCTTTTGACATTTAGAATGTGAAAAGATTTAGAGATCATTTAATGCTTGAAGATTCTTAACCTGGGGTCTGTATTTAAAATTTTTTTTATATTACATTTCAATATAATTGGTTTCCTTTGTAATCTTGTGAATTTTATTCTATGTCTTTAAAAATATTATTCTGAAAAGAGGTCAATTGGCTTCATCACACTGCCAAAGGGGTCCATGATATACAAGAAATTCAAGAATTTAGCTCAACCTCATTGTTTTGACTAACAGGAAACTGAGATCCTGCATACAGGTTCTAAGTAGGATTCAAACTTAAGCCTTTGTCTCTAATCCAATGTTCTTTCCATTACACAAATCTGCAGGAATAAAATATTAAATAGATTAGACATCACTATTCTATTGGCAGGTAGATGAAGCAGTGGATAGAGCTTAAAGTCAGGAAGACTCAGCTTTATGAGTTCAAATCCAGCCAAAGATTCTTACTAGCCATGTGACCATAGGTATGTCATTTAATCCTGATTGCCTCAATTCCTCATTCTATAATGAGCTGGAAAATGACGTGGTTAACACTCCAGTATCTTTGGCAAGAAAACGCCAAGCGCAGTCACAAAGAGTGGGACACAATTGAAATGACTGAACAACAATTCATATACTTTCCCATTTAGGATAACCACCAGTTAAAAAACTAGTCCATGATTTATGCTGTTTCCATCTCAACAATCTAAGTACCCAAGCATTACTTCATATATATTCAGAGTGCTATCCATCCACCTCTAACAGATGACCATGGTAACTGACAAGTCGTATGATAATACAAAGAAAGAGGAAACAGTATTTATTGGGAAAGGGGGCTGCTTACCATTTCCTCTAAACTCTATCTACAGGTGCAATAGAAAAGATACTAGCTTTGGAGTCAGAAGACGAGTTCAAATCTAGATTTTTCCATTTATTATCTACAAGACAGACAAATTTTTAGCCTCTCAGGGACTCAGATTCTACATCTACAAAATGAGGAAGTTAGATTAGATGATCTCTGAGATCATTTGCAGCTCTAAATCTATATGGGATCATAGATCTGGAATTCTAAAGAATACTCCACCCCAAGGACATCTACTTCAATCCCTTCGTTTTATTAGTAAAGGAAGTGAGATCCAGAAAGTTTTAAGTGATTCATGCAAGGCCACGCAAGAAGTAAGCATCAAGGTTGGCATGGGATCCCAGATCTGCTGAGTATTCTTTCTATGAGTCTTTGTTTAGTTTTTTTAGGCTTAGGTCTGTAATGTTGATCTGTAATGAGCTTGTTTTCTGCTACTTAGCTGATGGAATAGCATTAGTTCAGAATATTTGGCAAAGTAAAGCAATAGATATAGTCCCAGAAGCCTCTCCTCTTAAAATGCAAAACAAACAATAGCAAAGAAAAATGCTTTATTATTTTGGTTAAAAATGTCTTCAATGAGATGTGTGGATGGTTTTCTACTAGGTTAGAAGCAACAAGAAATCATGTTTGCCACACCAGGCAGCAAACATATTTTCTGAGACATCTAGGATATTAAGATCAGAGCATTGAGCTAAGCAGGATCTCCAGTAATACAACAATCTGAGTCAATAAGCAGTGATGAGAACTTCTATTTATGTATACAAAAACGCCTAGTTTTTCTTTCTCCTCTTTCGAATGAGTTGTCCTCCCCATCAAAACAACTTTAATGTCAAACAGCAATTTATTGACAATTGTGGAAGTATATTTTGTCACTGTTAACGTATCAAATACACATGTTGTTAAGATCTAAGACCAATCGTCTGATTAGGTTTTACCCACAGGAAAAGAGTGGCTTCTTTATGCCACAGCATAGTACACCGTGACGCACAGAACAGCCCCTGTGAGACCTCAGGCAAGCACTTTGTTTCTGGAGCTGATGCAGACCAAGAAATACACCTGATCCAATCTGGCCTCTATGGTAACTGCACCACTGAGTGAACCAGATAATGATAATCCATCATCTGGAAGATGCCTATCCCATGACTAGAGGGAGGAATAAAGGTCAATGCGTCAACAGCAACTCCTAAACAACAGCTGTTTGTTATGGCTGTAGACAAGGATACAGAAAGAGAGCAAGGCTGCTGAAATGCCCCGCATCTGGAACAGAAGACTCATCTCCTGGGAGGAGGAAAAGAATATATATGAACATTCTGATATCCTCTGAAGAGAGGAAGCAAATTAGGGAAACAACCTGGGAGACCAGGTAGAATCCTCTCCACCTGCAATTCTTTTTCATTTAGCTGAATCCTAGCTGAATCTGTGCCTAGGGTAAATTCAGTAGGGAGAAAGGTAGCAGTGCCAACGACTGACTCATATCCAGGACGGTAGGCGTCACCTATGTAGCTAGGTGGCACAGTGAGTAGAGTGCTGGACTTGGAGTTCAGAAGATCAGTGTTCAAATACTGCCTCCCATACCTACTAGCCAGGAGCCCCTGAGCAAATGACTTAACCATTCTGTGTCTCAGTTTCCCCATCTGTAAAATGAGATTGAACTCAATGGCCTCAAAGGTCCTTTCCAGCTCTAATGCTATAATCCTGTGAGAAACACTTCGGGGGTGGGGGGTGGGGGGTCAGGGGAGAATTGTTATTCCCCAAGCCTTCAGAGGACTGTGAAGTGAGAGGCTAGGACTGAAGCTGCAGCAGGAATGAAGCAAGAGGAGGAAGCAGCTCTCTTAATGCCAAAGCCCTGTTTGCTCCCAAGTTTTTACTGGTGTGGTTCATAATGCTCAGATTGCATTTTCTCTAAGAATCACTCTTTATAGGAAACTTTAAACTTAAACCCTTTACTTTGTCAAGGTGTGAGGGTGACAGAGTGGGGACAGTAAAAGGAAAAATTTTTCTGGATTAAATGGAAAAAGTAAAAAGAAACTTTAACAAAAAAACAGAAACAAAGGGAACGGAAATAAATAGAAAATATAGACAACCATACATCCAGCTAATAATGGAGGAGATCATGGGTCAGGGTCATAGATCTAGGGGAAAAGGGACCCTGGAGGACATCTAGGTCAACTCTTTCATTTTACAGAGGAAGAAAGGGAGGTCAAGAGCAGAGGTGTCAAACTCTCTTCCTGCAAAACTCCTGAGTGCTGCAGAACCAGATTAAAATATAATAGGAAATATAATAGGAAATGTAACTATAATAGGAAAATGTTTCACAAAATTAATACAAGCACAATGTTCAGTTGAATCTTTGTGACCCCATTTGGGGTTTTCTTGGCACAGATACTGGCTGGAGTGGTTTGCCATTTCCTTCTCCAGCTCATTTTACAGATGAAGAAACTGAGTCAAACAGTGAAATGACTTGTCAAGGGTCACACAGCTAGTAAGCATCTGAGGCCAGATTTGAACTCAAGAGGAAGAGTCTTTCTGACTTCAGGCTCAGCATTCTATCCTGCCACTTACCTGCCCTAAAAAAACATGCAATACAATATAAATTGTGTCAATTTATGATTTTCTAAGTCAACATGAAGCCCTCAGGAATCTGTCTCTATTCGAGTTTGACACCACTGGTTTAGAGAGATCCAGTCTTTTGCTGAAGTGGGTTAGCAAGTGAAAGAGCCAAGGTTTGAACAGATTCAAGATTCAAACTCTGGTCTTCTAACTCCACAACTAGTGTTTTGTTTTGTTTTGATTTATTTAATTTCCCATTGTACCATAAGAAGCACAAAGAGAAACAGGTTTAAAGAGTTAACCTGGATGTACCTCCAAGGCGGCTGCAATGAATTCCAGAACAAAAGACAAAAAGACCATATGACTGAAGGCATTTCCCTGTAAAATCTATCATTTTTCCTGCACAGTTGACTTCTGCTATCTCTTATATAGGCATCCACTTTTCTAGATAAGGAATTATTAGACCCGCAAGGCCTTTCCCTAAGTTTGGGTTCAGATGGCCTTGCCTGCCCCTGGTTTCAGCAGTTCGCTCTGAGCATTACCTTCTGATTTTATTTTCCAGAAATGTATGTTGACAATGCTGAACCTTCCCCTGCACCCAAAGTAGAAATTTAGCTGTCAGCAGTCAGTCCCCTAGAAGATCATAACCAGTCTGTAGTGGTAAAACTTGGACCTTTGATTTCTTTGGTATAGAGAATGCCCCTCTACCAATGCAGGTTAGGACCTCTGCAACTCACAGAATTAAAGAGTTGCCTAGGGCATGGAGAGATTAAATGACTTGCCCAGGGTCATGCAGCTAGTACATGTCAATAGCTGAATTTGAACCCAAACCTTTCTTTGCTTTAAGTAGACTCACTACACACCACTCCATACTGCCTCTCAATAAGTCTATGGGTTAGTAAATGAGTCCTAACAAATTGGCTGAGGCATGACTAATGTGGAATTGTGTTTAATATGATTGTATATGTATAACCTGTATCAGATTACTTGCTCTCTTGGGGAAGGGGGAGGGGAGGGAGGGAGGAAGAAAAAAAAATTGGAACTCAAAATTTTATAAAAGTGAATGTTGAAAAAAAAATTTTTAAAGAATAAATTAAAAAATAATTAACTAGAGGTCAAATTCTATGCCCAGTGTCACAAAGTCATTAAGAGTCAGAGGCAGGATTTGAACTCAGGTCTTCCTGACTCCAAATCCAGCTCCGTACAACAACTGCATGATCCTTCTCATGCAATCCTAATACACCATAAAAATGTGAGCTGTTCTTATTAAAGTGTACTAAGCAAAATGATGGAAAAGTTGATTGATTGAGTCATACATATCTATGTGAAGAACTGTTTTCCCACAATCCCTTGCTCCTTGCCATTTTCAAATGATCCCTTAATAAAAGTTCAAATAAGTACATAGGTCATTTATAAAAAATCTTTTTTTTTTGCTTTGGCAATGGGGGTTAAGTGACTTGCCCAGGGTCACACAGCTAGTAAGTGTCAAGTGTCTGACATCGGATTTGAACTTAGGTCCTCCTGATTCCAAGGCCTGAGCTCTATCTACTGCGCCACCTAGCTGCCCCCATAAAAAATCATTTTTAAGGCTTCTAAAATAAGGCAATCCATCTAACCAGACAAATTATTGAATTTGACTATATTCAAGCCAGACTAACAAAAATAGTGTTCACAAAAAGCTAAAGCAGCCAAGCACACAGGGGATCTGTGATCTCAAAGAATTTTTCAGACCTGCACCAGATATTTTTCTTAGCTAGGAGTGTGCCATTTATCATTGCATAATAAAGCAGATGAACCTCCCACCTTGTTTTTAATGCCGTCTATAGATATGCTCCTCTCTAGTATTTGTTTTATTGAATGCTTGCACAGTAGGTACACACATACCAAACAAAACATCCTTTTAGAATTAAAGTATGTGGAGGGCACTTGGACAGGTCAGCCACTCACTCTGTCACCTTGGATAAGACAGTTTTCAAGACATTCCAGAGAAGTAGCTACTTGATTGTTTGCATAAGTACGTTCTGAGGAGGCAAAGTGCTATACAGCAAAAGAGCATCAACCCCAGAGTCAAAGGGCCTAGGTTTAAATTGCTCCAATGTGTGACCTTGGGGAAGTCACTTAATTTTCCTGGGTCTCAATTTCCTCATCTGTAAAATGAGGGAGTTGAATTAGAAAGCCTCTGAGGTCCTATCTAGGTCTAAGATCTTATAATATTCTAGAACATCCATTGGTAATATATTCTAGAACAATAGTTGGGAAGTTCCTTCTCATGTCTAACTTGAATACTCTTACTATAGCTTAATACTCTACACTTGTCTAATGAGGAACAGGAAAAATGTTTACCATCACCTACCCATCATGCCATCCTATACTTGAAGGGGTCCTCCTTTTGGTTTTAGACCTTCCCTTTCTCTCTCCCATAGTGCCCTATAATGGCATAGAAAAGGTTAGTGGCCTGATTTCTTGGAAAATTTATCCAAAAATTTAATAATTAACATCCCTTATCAAAATGGGAATTTTAACTAGATACATAGAGTTTCAGTACTGGCCAATATTATTCACTTATTATTACTTTGTAGGAAACTCTTTATTTTCCAACGTGATTAAATTGAAAGGTATGCATTATATTATATTTCAACAGATTCATACTCCCCCATTGTGATGCAAAGACTGTACAATCCCTTATGCAAACATTGTTGTGTTATCAAGGGTCACTGTTGCTTCTGCAACCAATTCTTCTACTCCACCTTGGTGGCGGGGAAGATAGAGGCATATTTTCCAAGGCAAAGGGAACAGTTTTGATGACTATCACCTGAGCAAACTCAACTGGGGACTACCCATTGTTTGTTTGATGGGGGGTTCCTCCTCTATCCTCTACCTGCTACCATAATTAGTCATACACTCAGGGTTAGTAACCTGACTGTATAAAGTTCTGGCAATACAGATTGTCAAGTTCACCAGCCTCCCAGTAACCCCTCCCTGACCAGGTTACAACCAGTATTTCCAGAACGAAATTATTCAATTCAATCTGCATTTTTTTCTACTTTTGGAAGGTTCAAACAGTAGCAAGTTGTTTTTTTGTTGTTGTTTTGTTTTGTTTTTATTTATGTTAATCCTACATCTGCTTCTTTGTATTTTCTTCCCATTGCATCTAGTTCTGCCCTCTGGGACATAAGTGTAAGGCCTCTTCAGTCTTCCACATGACAACCCCTAAAACACATAAAAGCTACCACAGCTTCCCTCAAAACATATACATCTTATTTTTTCAAGCCTAAAGATGTTCAGTTTTTCAAGTTCTTTTTAAGTAACAAGTATTTTTTTAGAGGTAGCTAGGTGGCTCCCCTAGACAGAGTGCTAGGCCTGGAGTCAGGAACACCTGAATTCAAATCTAGCCTCAGTCACTTACTAGATGTGTGACTCTGGGAAAGTCATTTAAACTCTTTTTTGCCTTAATCCACTGGAGAAGGAAATGGCAGACCACTCCAGTATCTTTGCCAAGAAAACCCTATGGACATTACTGGCATGCTATGGTCCACAGGGTCACAAAGAATCGGACATGACTGAACACTAATAATCTTTAGGACAGCAAGGTGGCGCAGTGGATAGAGCACTGGGCTCAGAATCAGGAAACTTCATCTTCATGAGTTCAAATCTGGCCTTAGACACTGACTGGTTGACCCTGGACAAGTCATGTAACCTTGTTTGCCTCAGTTCCTCATCTATAAAATGAGTTGGAGAAAGAAATGGCAAGCCACTCCAGTATCTTTGCCAAGAAAACCCCAATTGGTTTCACAAAGAATCGAACACAGCTGAAAAACAATAAACTACAACAGCATTTTTCATAATCTATGCCAGTCACCTAGTAACCCCTAATTTGTTCAAATGAGGAAACTAAGGTCCAGGGAAGGCCCCTAAGACATGATCCTGTGGTCATGCACCATCTTGGTTGCCTTCCTTTGGAAATTCTCTATTTCATCAATGTCCTTCTTGTTCCCAGATCTGAACACATAATACACCAAATGTGATCTGATCAAAACTGAGTATAGTAAGACTATCATAGCTCTAATCTGGAATCCTGAACTCAGCAATTAAAATTTTACAGTGTTTTATAAGTTGCCTTTTTTATGCATTTTTCCTATAAATTCATCATCAATACAAATATTTATTGAACTTATCCTTACTAAATATAATTACTTTGCATAAAAGATTGTGTTTGGCTGTGGATATGCAAAAATGTATAAGCTAATGATTTCTGCCTTTAAGAAATGTATAATATCATTTGGGAGTCATAGGCATAAAAGAATAAATAATAGTTCAAAGTTACATATGCTACATGCCAAATGACTGGTATAGATGAGATGTTATCAACTATTTCTGTAATCACTACTTTGCCTTTTACTGTCTTTAGAGAGAGAATAACTATTTCCCAGACACCCCATGACTGGATGATGGAATAACCACTGACTTTGGCATAAGAGGAGCTAGGTTCTGATTCCACTTCTGATGCTTATGATCAAGGCATTTAGCTTCCCTAGACCTCAGTTTCCTCACTTGTAAAATAAAGGACTTAAACCAGATAGCCTCTGGGACAGATCAATTCTTTTTAAGTACTTTTTACTCAAAAATAAATAGATAAACCTTGGTGACTAGACCTTAAAAAAAAAAGAAAAAAGGAAAAGAAAATAGGTTGCCTCTGGGTTCTTTCCACTTCTAGAACTATGATCTTATGGATGGTGGGTGCTATTGCTGAACCACTGCTGGTATCTCTGAAATATGAAGATACAAAAAGGATTGGAGAAAGCCAAATATTATCTTAATTTAAAAAAACACAAAACCAGACCTAAGGGAACCCTGTAAACTACTGATTAGTGATCTTGACATTGATTTCTGGCAAAATTCTAGAAATATTTTCTTAAAGGAAGAAATGGTGAGTATTTATAAAGGGGAGCAGTATTTATTAAGAGCCATCATGGCTTCATCAAGAACAGGTCATGCCAGACTAACCTCATTTCATTTTTGAACAGGATTACTAGATGAGTAGACCAGAAGAATGCTATAGACATATACCAGCTCTCTGAAAAGCACTTAAAAGCCTTTAAGTCAGGAAGACCTGGGCTAAAATCTTACCTCTGACACATACTGTGGTGTGCCCTTGGACATTAATTTTACCTTACAGTGTCTGCAGGCAACTCTATAAATATATAAGGATACCCATGCCAAGACTTCCTTTCTCTTTTTACTATTAGGAGACACCCTGTTTTCCAGAGCTAAGGCCCACCAAGCAAACTGTGCCCTGAGCTTAACATAACAACAATCCTTTCCATTCACCCCCTGGATGAACTCTGTTCTAGCAAAAACACAGAATTGTTTCACACCAGACCCAGATGGTCCCTGAACTTCAACTTGCAGGAACCATATTCTGGTCATGAAGCCCTGCTATGACTCAAACTTGCCTCATTGTTGCTGCTACTCACTCATTCCATAGCTACAGTTCACTCTGTGTTTCTTTGTCTAGCCATTACTATATGTTTATCAAAGCTTAGCCTCCCTGCAGTGGGGCCTCTTGAGCAGACCATGGCATACATGTCTAGTTTCCCTTCTCCAAAGGAATAAAGAAAGTTTTTTTTTTCTTATACCCACTGTTAGCTCTTTGGTTTTATTTTTACTTTATTTTTCAGAGTTAACAGTTGCAATACCTCTGTGAGCTCTTTGGTATTTTCAGAGTTGACAGTTGGTACAATAACATCTGTGGGTTTTTGGTCATTTATTTTCAGAATCTGCCAAAGGTGAAGAATAGTTGCCGATCTGTATGGGCAATTCCCAAATCAACAGGAATTACTAATTTCAATTAAATAGCAGATTAACCACCCCACCTCCCTCTCAATCCTCCCCAGTACAAGTGAGAAATATGGATAGATAAAAGTTCTAGTGATTAAAAAAAATTGGGTGTTTTTTAGTAAACTACAATCTCAAAATGATGGCATGTCTGACACAGAAAGGAGAAGAGAGAGGACAGGAAGAAAGAGAAGAGAAAGAGAGAAGAGGGGAGGGAGTGACATGTTGGTTGTCTTTAAGTATTTGAAAGGCTGTCAAGAGAAATAAGAATTACACTTATTCTGCTCAGCACTTAAGTGAAAGCTGGATGACTTGTAAGAATATTTCAGAAAGGATGACTTGTATCATTATAGCTTGGGTAACAGTGCCTCTGAGTGCCTTCAAGTTCTGAAATTCTGTAATTCTCTGAAATGCTGCAGGAATTTAGCAGAAGGGCACCAATATACAGTGAAAGGAAAAGAAAAAAACTTATAACTTGGGGTGATCAAGGCATTTAGCTTCCCTAGACCTCAGTTTCCTCACTTGTAAAATAAAGGACTTAAACCAGATAGCCTCTGGGACAGATCAATTCTTTTTAAGTACTTGTTACTCAAAAATAAATAGATAAACCTTGGTGACTAGACTTTTAAAAAAAAGAAAAAAGGAAAAGAAAATAGGTTGCCTCTGGGTTCTTTCCACTTTTAGAACTATGATCTTATGGATGGTGGGTGCTATTGCTGAACCACTGCTGGTATCTCTGAAATATGAAGATACAAAAAGGATTGGAGAAAGCCTGGTTTTCACCATGGAGAAAACCTCACGAATTCTTGCAACTGCTTACCTCTCAGGGATTAGAAGCTTGTGGGGAGACAATATTGGTCTTGAAATGAAAGTTAAAGATGACAAAGAACAGAGCAGAGATAAAGGCATAGGGGAGGGCAGAATAGGGTGAAAGGAGAGAACAGACAACTTTATGCCAACAGCCTGCATCAGCCAAGACATGGTCAATTTTGCAAGATACAGTAGAGTGGAAGTAATTTGCAAGATACAGTAGAGTAAAAGATACTTTTACCCATTTGAGTAAAAAGGCAAAATTATACAGCTGTCTTAATAAGTACTTCATTAGAATGAATATAAAAGAGGGAAGGGATGTTTTCATTTGATCGGACAGTTTTAATTTGCTGGTCATAAAAATACAAGGCAATCACATGATGGAAACTCTTCAGTAACTAAGATAAACAGCAATGATCTGGTTGCAAATAAGCCATCTTTCTTATCTATATAAGATTTATAAATAAAAGTCTTTATAAAAGACTGCATAAGATATATAAAAGTTACAAGTGGAATCTAGTTATCTGGATAAGCTCCCTTGTCCACTTTGGGTGTATAGTATAGAAAATTCTTAATTAAGTAGCATATTCCAAAGTTAGAATGTTCCCTAAAATCATTCTTAAAAAAAATTATGATGTAAATCATTTTAAAGAGTGATTATTGTGTGTATATGAAAAACATTTCTAAATTAATTAATGAGTGACAGAATACCAAGCAGGCATGTCAACTAGATGATCTCTTTGGAATTTTTGCATTTCAGAATAGTCTGATAGGTTGAATCCCAAGATACTGAAGTGGAACTAAATTACTTAGCTAGTACTTTTGTAAAAATTTTTCCTTTGCTTTTTTTTTAAAACTGTAGTCTGACTGGGTTGATGACTGTGACTCAGATGATAGACTAGCTGTGGTTTCAAGGGTGTCACTTTAGTATTATAGTCTCTTTTGTCATTAGCCATCCCTGGGGATTCCACACACCATTACTAGGTTAAAAGGAACTCCCCTTTCCTAAATAAACGACTATACCTAAAAAGGCCTCTGTATTTTTCTGACTGAAAATGAGATCCAAGAAAAACTTCAATGAATGGTCAAAATTGGGTCAGAAAAGCTCCTCTTGAAAATCATTACTTAACCATATTGGGAAAGACAAGTGAATGATGGGCAGCCTGAAAAATAAATTAGTTTTGTTAAAGTTTTGTTTTGTTTTGTTTTGCTAAAGTTCTATAACAGGTACATGTGCTATTGGTGAGATTTGGGGTTTTGTTGCTGTTTTTTTAAATAATTGAAGGTAACAATGAAGCAAAGGAAGACAGTCTCTCACCCTAAGTTATAAACTATTTGTGTAAAGATTACTTACCTCTGACTATGTATAGAAAGGAAATAGCCATTTCCCAGACACTATGGAATTAAAGACCTAAATCTCAAAATAGTGTATGAGACATAATGGTTCTTTTTTTTTCTTCTATAGATAAGGATAGATCATAGACATTTAAGGCTGGACAGGAACTTAGAGACTAATCAAAATGCCTCATATCGAGATGAGGCAACTGAGGCCCAAAAAGATAAAATGACTTGCCAATGGTCAATTCAGTTACAATTCAGTTCAATTCAATAAACATGTATGAAGTATCTACCATGTACCAGTCACTGTACTATGTGCTAGGATACAAATAAGAAAGATGGTCCCTGCTCTCAAGGAGCTTACAATCCAATGGGGAAAGACAAGGAAAGGAAACTGAAAAAGGTCAGGGACATGGTGGGGGAAGGTGTGGGAGTTGTAATGGGGGGACATGGTGGGGGGAGGGGTTGAAGGGGTGGAAGACACCCCCCCCAGGTCAAAGTTCCATTGAGTTGAAACCAAGTAGAGCTGTTGATAAGTTGTTGAAGAGTTACCTGGAGAATTCTGAAAGTTCTGAGTCCTCTATTAAGTAAGGTTTTGGAAGTTTGTTGCTCCACCCTCCAGCCCTCCAGTCAGACAGGTGAGGTCATTGAGGGAGTTGACAAGGTGTATCAAAAACTTAGTCAGTCAGGATGGTGATAAGATTTCAGGTGATCCTGAGTATGACTTAATGTTCCATGAATTTGAAACCCAGTAGAGTGGCTGATGGAAAATGGAGAGTTACCTTGAAAATCTTGAGCCCTCTATAAAGGAAGCCTTTGGGTATTTGTTGCTCTACCCTCCAGTCCCCCGGTGAGAGGAGAGAGGTAACTGAGGGAGTTGAAAAGGTGAGTATCTGAGTGATACTCAATAATAATAATAAGAGAAACAGGATTAAAATGAAAGTCTTCAGACTACAAACTCCATATTCTTTCCCTTTCACTCAATAGCTCTTTGAATAAAGACTGAGGATGGATGAGTAAAAATTCACTTAATTTGCTAGATCTAACCAGCCCTAGACCATGCTTCACATTCCATTTAATCATCTACTTCTATGGGTATCTTATCATCTACCCCGACACCCTGGCATGTATACCCCACTCCCAAAGTCCCCTTCCCTTACACACACGCACACACACATACACGCACACACACACACACTCACAAAATATACACTCAGGGATTTCTATCTGTTGTTTTTGTTCTGAAAACAATAACCAAACCAATATTCCCATTGCTACTGGAAAGATCATGACAATCTACTGTTCTATGGCTCCACTCACAATCCCTGTAATTTCCCTGAACACAGTTACACAATGTGTATTGTGTCAGGGGCTCTCTCACTTTTGTATTTGTATGCCCAGCACTTTGCACACTGCCTGGCATATAACTGATTCTTAATAAATACTTGGTAATCAGTTTGATTGGCTAGTCATCAAATGCAATAAGCACCTGCTAATCACCTACAAGGTATTATGCATCATACTAAATATGAATGGACAAATAAATTAATTTCTCCAATATACCCAGTATAAATTAGGCATCTATAAAATTTCATTTATGACTTCATATTTCTTTAAGTCCTATCTTTAGGTCCATCTATAAAATGAGAGGATTAGACTCAATCACCTCTAAGATTCCTTCCAACTCTAAATCTATGCTTATTATGTTCCTATGATATCTGCCTATTGAATTCATCAAGGCTCAATACTGTGTAACACAATATATTTTGTTTAGTTATTTTTCAGTCATGTCCGATTCTTTGTGATCCCATTTAGGGTTTTCTTGGCACAGATGCTGACTTGAGTGTTTTGCCATTTCCTTCTCCAGCTCATTTTATAGATGAGGAAACTGAGGCAAACAGGGTTAAGTGACTTGCTCAGGGTCACACAGCTAGTTAGTGTCTGAGGCTGGATTTGAACTCAGGAAGTTGAGTCTTCCTAACTTCAGACTTGGCACTCTACCCACTGTGCCACCTAACTGCCCCCACATAATATATTACATTTGTGTATAGGATCTAGCCAATAACCTTAGTCCTTAAGTGCTTGCACTGAGTTCTTGACTAATATAATCCCTGAGTAGACTTTGGAACATAAGTAGACTTTCTTTAACTAGTTCTAGTCCGCCAACCACATGCTGCTATGGAGCTTCTTTGAGTGGCTGTGTAGCCAGAACTGGGATAAATTCAAAAAGGACTAGTGAACCAGAACCTGTCCCTCCTTTTGATCTTCCTCCTGAGAGTTCTGGTGAAAGAAATTGGAGACAGAGGTCCTGGAATTGAGTCTATACTGGGTTTCTCAGTTAGCTAGTCTAGCAGTGAGGTCCCAAGGAATGAGGATCAGTCTTTAGGATTCAGCCCAGGAGTAGATGTGACAAGAATTTGTCTAGCAGCAATGTCCCATTTGGATGTAACCTTGATGGTGCCAACATTATGTGGAAACATTATTAAGTCTAAAATCAATTTTTCCAGAGATTGAGGTAGTATAGGGGAGAATGTGACCCTTGAGGTGTTAGAGGAAATATTTGTACTTCTATTCTTGTTATAGCTTTAAAGTAAACATCCCTTTGTAAAAGCTAAGTAATGTTAATAAATAAAATGGAATTGTAATGCTAGCCACTGGCAGTTTCTAGTTGGGTAAATACACCAAAATGGGGGCTTGGGCTAATAGCATTAGAGAAAACCACCCCAGTCCCTCAAGGGTATCCCTAGAAGTATCCCTTGGGTAGGGGGAAATGTAGTCAGTCTGGCTCTGGTACTCATCATACAAAGAATTTTCAGCTAGCGAAGTGCTTTCACATATATTATCTCATTTGTTGCTCATAACCCTGTGAGACAGATAGTACAAATCGTGTAATTTCTATTTTACCAAAGAGGAAACTGAGACTCAGGGGAATTAAGAATCTTGCCTAACATCACACTGCTAGTAAGCACAAGACAGGTATTCAGCACCAAGGCTTTCAGTTCTAAGTTTAGTACTGTTTTACTATACCATGTTGCTTCTCAGGATCACTGTAAACTCTTGACTTTCACAAAGGAAAACTCTGATTGTATATTGAAGGTCCAGCCTCAAAAGTAATGGTTCCTCAGCTGAAAGTACAGTGAGTGAGAAGTTGTGTGGTCAATTTGTGTCAAAGACATCCAAGCCATTATTGCCTAATCAGCCCACTGAATTTCATGAAGTCAAAATGAATTTTGACTTGAGCAATTATCAATTGAGTTAAAATACTAATAGGAAAGCACTTTGTGAAGAAAGAAGAAAATGCACCTCCATCCCTTCATTCCAGGGGTGGAGGATTATGGGTGAGGAACATTGCATACTCAGTAAGAATTGGATGATGTGTTTGCTGGTTGGTTTTGCTGCTCACTTTGTTTTTCTCGCTTTTTTATTCTGTTACAAAGGGATGACTCTCTGGGGAGTGATGCATTTGAAAATGAAAGTGATATAAAAACAAAAGACATCACAAATTCATTTTGTAAAAGTAAAACAAAAAATAAAAGGAAAGTGTTTTATAAGTATAAATGCACATTGATATTAATGCTGTTTCATATATATAATAAATGTATATATACATATGTAATATATAACATATACATATGTGTATATTGTATGTTTGTATTTTATGTGTATGTGTGTATATGTGTATATATATATATATATGGAGAGAGAGAGACAGAGAGAGAAAGACAGAGACAGAGAGACTAGAAAAATGCTGGCAAATGTGTTGCTGTTCAGTTATTCCTAAATCATGTCCAACTCTTCATGATCTCATTTGGAGTTTTCTTGGCAAAGGTGCTGGAGTGGTTTGCCATTTCCTTCTCCAGTTCATTTTACAAATGAGAAACTGAGGCTGAGTTAAGTGACTTGCCCAGGGTCACACAGTTAGTCAGTGTCTGAGGCTGGATTTGAACTCAAGAAGATGAGTCCTCCTGGCTCCAGGCCCAGCATTCTAACCACTGTACCACATAGCTGCCAAATAGTAGGCATTTAATAAATGTTTGTTTGATTGAATGTTATTATGAAATGTTTTAACTATTTCATCCTAGAACTCCAAATAAGAATTGAATTAATATCCAAAGAATTTAAATAATTCATTTACCATCTGAATGGTATCTACCATCTGAATTCATACTATGACAGCCTAAATATCAGATTCAATTTGGCTATGTGGACCAGACCATATACTTATATTCCCTAGGTAAGCTTACAAATTTTATGAAAAGGAGGCATATAATTAATTGCTAACTGAAAGTAGAGAACATGTTTCCTATAGTATTTTTAATTGCCCACAATACCTTGGTTAGTAAAATATCTTCATATGTGTGGGTACGGAAAAACCCTTAGTAACATCATTAAACAGTTCTGCAGAAACACAAAGTTATGTGAAACAATGTTACAGGGGTCCTGGTAGCCTTCCTGTGGCATTTCGGAATGTTATGGCAATTTGGGCTACAATGTATTAAATTAGCAGTAGTAGTAGAAACCCTGCTATATGGATTAGGTCTAAGTGTATGTATATTTTGGCTGAAGAAAACTACTTTAAGAAAAATATAATTAAAGTCATTTGTTTTGCTTCTATTTATTTTTTTTATAATAAAGGCTAGTTTTGTTTTGTTTTGTTTTGTTTTTTGTGGGAGGGAATCATAGATCTGATTTCATTCCTTTTGGTAACTTCATTGACCGATGCAAATGAATAGCTGCTCTTTAATTTCCAGTCTTAGTGAATTGCCTGGGACACTGAGATCTTAAGTGACTTATCCAAGGTCACATAGCAAGCAGTACCTGAACCTGTCTTCCTTGCTCTGAAGCCTGTTCTCTATCCACTATGCAGCACTGTCTCTCAAGTACTAATGGCTAAATTTGTATGTACTTAATAAAGATCGTCTGATGTTGGCGTTCCCCTGCCAAAGGCCTTATTTATCTCCACTCTCTTCCTAAGAAATCTAATTAGCTATAATTTCTGTGGAGATAATTTCCAAATTTCTGACTCTGACATTACCCTTATACTTTAGTTCCACATTTCCAGCCTCAGTTGCCTGCTATATATCTTCACATGAATGTCCTTCTGGCCCTTTAGACTCCAAGTGTTCAAATTGAATTCACAATCTTTGTCCTCCTTCTTTGTCCTATTTACATTAATAGCAACACTATTCTGCCCATAACCTAGGCTTGAAATCCTTGGAGAAATACTAACTTCTCTTTCCCCCTCTACAAGTAGTTGCCAAGTCTTCTGAATTCTTCTCTCAAAATTTCTTTTCTGTCTAAGGGAACTAGCCAGTGGGAGGTCCAATCCTTGGAGCAGGCTCAATGCATTCTTTACCTGCCACATAGCCACTTGGGGACAGGTGAGGCTGCTTCTCCTCATGTATAATGAAAGGACCTTGCTTTTCATTTTAAAGCAGAAGTATTCATTCTACAACTATTGGCTGATAGCCCACTGCATCATGGTGAAAAGCCTTTTAATTATCTGCTGAGCTAGAACTGAGTGTACATAAAAAACATAGGACCAAAACAAAAGCTTTCTCCACCAGTGACTTCCAAGTAAGGAGAAATAAGAAATGTTGCAAGTCTCCAAGTGGGCAGAGGTAATAGTGACAGCAGGGGCCTATTGCCATCAGCTGCCAAATCTCCCTTCCCCTACTATGTGGGAATGTATTTCACTATTGCTTTTTCTGTCCCTGATGTGTGTCTTTCCTGGACTTAGTTGAATAAATATCAGAGACAGAATAGACCAAGCTACAAACTTGTAAGCTTGGAAAGGTTGGAAAAGCCATCCACAGTCCAATGGCAGGAGTCCATAGCAGTCAACCAACAGGTGTAGCAACTAAGCCTGGGGAGATGCCAGCTCTGAGGAGTAACCTGGCCAACCTTTTTCAGCAATGAATCAATTCAGGTTCTTCCTCCTCATTAAATGAGAAAGAGGGCAGAAAAAGATAGCAAGACAGAAACACAGAAAGACAAAGACAGAGAGACAGAGAAGAAAAAGAGGAGACAAAAAGAGATGAATGCCTTCACATACTCTGAAGTGGAAAGCAGAGCCCCTCCATTGTACATGCCCAGAAGCAAGCTTATCAGTCTGCATGTAGACATGCAGAAGGCAGAGAATACTAAACATGCTTCTTAGACTGGACCTCCATTGACCTTACCCACCTGCCCCTACTCTGTAAACACTTTGTCCCTTTTTCTTTCTGTTTTCAAGGAACTCGTATTAGTTGAAGTTTGAAAGTACCCCTGCTTTGTGTTCAGAACCAAGGCTGTAGTGAAGTTGTGGGATACAACATGGACAAGTGCTGCCAGAAATACCTCAGATTCATTATGCATTTGATTTTTAATTAATTTTTGGTTGTAGCATGTTCAGAAACCTTTTACTTTTGCCAATATGGGGTTGTGACCCACAGTTCAAGAAGCACTGGCCTAGAAGATGTATTCCAGATTCTTTGACCAAGCATTCAAGGCCCTCCATAATTTGGCCCAAACCTACATCTCCCATCTTTTTTAACTACTTTTGCCTGACACGAGCCCTGGGTTCTAGTCAAATCCATCTGTTCATCACCTCTCAGAAACACCTTGCTTCTTTTCCCTTCAAAAAACTTGTTCACACAGAAGTTTCCTTCACTCTATTATCCTTTCCTCCCAAGTACAGTCCCAATAACCCCAGATGATGACTTTCTTCTGTTCTCAATCTTAAAAACTCTTCTGGTGCTTTGTTTATACCATCCATATATACTCATCAACACTTATTGTGAATTGTAGTGATTGGGTTTTATGACATCTCCCCTATTAGAGTACAAATGTTGTACAACAACATTGTAAAGGCAAACAGCTTTGTCTTTAACTCTAATCAATGCAATGACCAACCTCAATTCCCAAGGATCTATGATGCAGCACGCTACCCACTTCCTGATGGAGAGATGATGGAGATAGAATGTAGAACAGGACATGTTTATTTCTTAACATAGACAATTCATGAATTTGTTTTACTTGATTATCAATATTTGTTACAAAAGTTTAATTAATGAAGGGGAGGGAAATGGGAAGGGAGAGAACATAGATTTTTGTTCATTGAAAAAAATTAATTAAAAATCTTGAAAAGATCTTTAAACAAAACATTGCAAGGGTAGGAATTAGACCTTAAAGATTTTTGGGTCCCCCAATTGTTGCTTTGCACAGACTTTCATAGTAGTCAACAATTTTTAGCTGACTGAATCCCTGTTAATATGATGTGAAATTCAAACGAGTTCTGAAAATGAAAGCATACTTTTATTTTCTAGTGGTCATAAGCAAGACTGAAAAAAAAAACTTTTTATCAATTAACTTGGAGAATTAATGTATAAATAATTCATGAATGTGCCACATTTATTTTTTTCTGGCTTTAGAGATTAAGTATCACTCACACACATGTATTCACAGCAGAAATCTATCTTCACATACTTTGTTTTCTGTTTTGAATTTTATCAATGCTTTTTTGTTTTTACAAAATTCATTTCCAAATATATTTTCCCTACCCAGCCCCAACCATGAATCTTCCATTGTCACAAAGGAAAAAATATTTAAGAAAACCCAAACAACACAACAATGGTTCCTAAGAACTTGCATAACATTCTACACCCATAGACCTCTACCTCTTCAATGAAAGGAAGAGGAGAGAGGTAAATTTACTCATCTCTTTTTCCGAGATCAAGTGGTTTCCCCTTCTACATAGATTTTGTTCTTAAAGTTTTTCAGTTTTATGTGATCAAAATTGTCTATTTTTTTCTTTTATGATCACCTCTAACCCTATTTTGCATAAGAGAGTTACATGGTTTACATTTTATATTAACTTTACAGGTTGAATCATGTCCTCAGAAATATAATTGACTTGGAGATGTTTGTTTGTTTGTTTGTTTGTTTTGGTAAGGCAACTGGGGTTAAGTGAATTGCCCAGGGTCACACAGCTAGTAAGTGTCAAGTGTCAGGTCTGAGATCAGATTTGAATTCAGTTCCTTCCAATTCCAGGGCCAGTGCTCTACCCACTGCACCACCTACCTGCCCATAGACTTGGGGATATTTAGAATACAACAGAGATATTAGCCCTATCCTCCAATGATGGTATGTATATATTCTACTAGGTGACAGATAGATGTCTCTGTATATGTTTGTGTGTGGGTATCTATCTGTCTGTAAAAGTCTGTTTAATTCAAATCAAATACAAGGATCACATTGGTTACCATTTATTAAAATTAAAACACTCATTCTTCCATTCTGTCAGTGGATAGAGTTAGAAGACTGAATCCAAAATCTGGCCTCAGAAACATACTAGCTGTGTGACCCTGGGCAAGTCACTTAAACTTGTTGCCTCAGTTGCCTTACTTATAAAATGGGGATAATAACAGCACCTACCTGCAAGGTTGTTGAGAGAATCAAATAAGATAATATTTGTAAAAGCACTTAGCACAGTATCTGGCTCAGAGTAAGCTCTATATAGATATTAGCTATTATTATTATTTTAATAAAAGATAAACTACTAAAGCATAAGTTCTCATATACTCTCGAGTCATGATCAATCTTTTTTGCCTATTTTCAAATTGTATTTTCTGGAGTGGTTAGTTGTATGTTTGTTCGTGCCTATAAGTTGCATCAAAATGAAACGTATCAATCAACCAACAAAAAGACCATTCCCTTTTCATCTCTTCATGAAGGACGTCCTCAATATTTGGATAGATCATTCTCTTGAGTATTTTATAAAGATGAGAAAGTAGCCATATGGATTGGTAGTTCCAGATGTCCTATCAATCACCTTCTTTGACAAGAATGCTGTTCATCATATTTTCCCAGACATTTGATGTCTTCCTCTCCTTGAGATAACTTGGAAATAAATCCCTCAATACTTTGAATATTGTGTGATCTCCACCGTAGATTCCTTCTACATGAACTAGCAGAGAGGATACTGAAGTATTGAGTCCAAATGTGTTCCACTGATTTTACTCAACATTAAAGAATAAATTGCTTTATGAGTGCTGATAGTACATTTGTTCCTTTTTTCATCTCTTTGTTGGCCTTCTAGTTTTATCTCTAAGTGCTCTTGGGATGAGCTGACTTAATTGGGTTTCATGCCATTCATGCTACAGGATCATTTTGCTTTCCATTATTTTTTGTTGTTTTGTGTGGTGATAGTGTTTGAGATGTTAAGTAGTCCTTTACACTCCTCTAAACTTGAGCTGTGATGTGAAGTCGCTTCACAGTTATTAAGAACTTGGTGTTAGGGGGCAGCTGGGTGGCGCAGTGGATAGAGCACCAGCCCTGGATTCAGGAGGACCTGAGTTCAAATTTGACCTCAGACACATAACACTTACTAGCTGTGTGACTCTGGGCAAGTCACTTAACCCCCATTGCCCAACCCCCCCCCCAAAATGATATTAAGAACTTGGTGAGAGGAAATACCATTAACGTATTCATATTCTCTAGTAAAAGTAGGAAGAGTTATTTGAGGAATTGAAAATATCTGAATGCTAAAGCCAGGGACTATAGCCAAATAACAATCCCCAGATTCTCTTTTTTAAATAACAGATGTGAAATTTGTTTGTCTTAAAATAAACAACCTTCAGTGTTCCTACTTACAATAAATCGTGCATCTTCTCCTACTTGCTTTATTAATCATTTATTATATATGTGCCAAGCACTATGCTAGGCACTGGGGATACAAGTTCAAAGAATGAAATAGCCCCTGACCTCAAGGGCCTTATATTCTACTTGAATTCTTATTACATGATCAGTCAGTCCTCTTTTCCAATTACATACAGCACTGATGATGCCTTTTATGATGCTTTCTCATTCTCCTTGACCTCTCTGAACCTTTGACACTGTTGATCACTCTCTCCTCTTTGACACTCTCCTTTCTAGGTTTTCAGGACACTACTCTCTCTCCTTGTTCTCCTTCTACCTATTTGATGATTCTTTCTCTGTCTCCTTTACTGAATCCTCCTGAACATGCCCTGTAACAATAGATATTCTTCAGGGTTCTATCCTGAGACCTCTTCTCTTCTTCCTCTATACTACTACACTTGGTGATCTCATCAGCTCCCATGGATTTAATTACCATCTCTAAGCTGATGATTCTCAAATCTATCTTTTCCTGTCATAATCTTTCTTGTTGATCTCCAGTCTCTCATCTCCAACTGATTTTCAGATATCTCAAATCAGAAGTCCAGTAGACATCTTAAACTCAATAGCTTTTTGATATTGAAACTATCTATCATATTTTCCCAGCCATTTGGTGTCTTCCTCTCCTTGAGATAACTTGGAAATAAATCCCTCAATACTTTCTATAGTGTGTGATCTTCATCGTAGATTCCTTCTGTGTGAACTAGCAAAGAGGATACTGAAGTATTGAGTCCAAATGTGTTCCACTGACTTGACTCAACATTAAAGAATAGATTGCTTCTATCTAACAACTCATTATCTTTTCTCCTAAACTCTGCCTCTCCCCTACCTTCCCTATTACTGTAGAAGCAACACCATCCTCCCAATCCCTCAAGCTCATAACCTAGGAGTTATCCTAGACTTTTCACTATCTCTCTCTCCCATTTCCAATCTGTTGCCAAAGCCTGTCAAATTCACCTTTGCAACATCTCTCTTATATTCCCCCTTCTCTCCTCTGACACTGCCACTACTCTAGTGAAAGCTTTAATCATCTTACACCTGGACTATTGATGGCTGGTGGGTCTGTCTGCTTCAAATCTCTCTCCATTCTGATCCATCCTCATTTGGGCCACTAACATGATTTTCCTAAAACACAGGTCTGATCTTTATCACATCCCTACTCAATAAAATCCAGTGACTTCCTATTGCTTCCAGGAACAAATACAAAATTATCTATCTGTTGGGCATTCAAAGCTCTTTATAACCCACCCCTCCTCCTACCTTCCCAGTCTTCTAATACCTTACTCTCTCCCATGTACTCTTTGATCCAATGACAATGGCCTGCTGGCTCTTTCCTCCTCTCATCTCTGTGCATTTTCCCTGGCCATCCCTGATGCCTGGAACACTCTCCCTTCTCAGCTCCAACTACTGACCTCCCTGACTTCCTTTAAGTGCCAACTAAAATCCCACCTTCTACAGGAAGCCTTCCCTAACCCTTCTTAATTCCAGTGCCTTCCTTATGTTAATTATTTTCTATGTATCATGTGTATAGCTTGCTTTGTATACAGTTGTTTGCATGTTGTCTCCCCCATTAGATTGTAAGCTTTTGGAAGGCAGGGACTGTATTTTGCCTTTTTGCATCCCTAGTGCTAAGCACCCATGCCTGGCACATAGTGAGCACTTAATGTTTTCTGATTGATTATTTGATTGATTTCTCAACATATATCATTGATATATGATATTGCAGCCTCTTACAGTTAGGCATGTTTTTTTTTATCTCAAATCATGGTGTTCCATGATCTGAAGCCATATAGCATCACCATTAGAATATTTTTGTTAAACAGAAGAGATGTCAAGTGTTGGTTTTGACAACTAATTGCTCACTTTGATCCTAATAAATATACATATAGGCATGTATACATGTTATTACATTTGAGACAGTACGAGAATGATAGCAAATTTGTTTTGTTTCTGACAGGTCTTTTGCCAAGGGTATATTTTGTAAAGGGGAAAAATAGTTGTATTGTTTACAACTTCAAATTGAACTACTTATGTATTCAATCACTATCTTTGTATTTTTATATAATGTTTTATTTTTCCCCAATTACATGTTAAAGTAATTTTAGAATACTTTTTATAGAATTTTGAGTTCCAAATTTTATTTCTCCCTCCTTCCCTCCTCTCTTCCCTCCCTGAGATGCTAAAAATCCAATATAGTTTATCCACTATCATTGCATTTTAAAAGTCTTGTATTTAGGGGCAGCTAGGTGGCGCAGTGGATAGAGCACTGGCCCTCAAGTCAGGAGAACCTGAGTTCAAATCCGGCCTCAGACCAAACACTTGACATGTACTAGCTGTGTGACCTTGGGCAAGTCACTTAACCCCATTTGCCTCACTAAAAAAAAATTAAAAGTCTCGTATTTCACATCGAGCAAAGATACTCAGCAAATATAGTTTCGTAGTCTAACAACTTGGGTCAGGGTGGAGGTCTGTATTAAAGCAATTAGCTTTAGAAATGGAAAGGTAAACTGAAGCACAATCTTTAATTTATTAAATATCTCTGCCTCCCCTTTTAAAACATTTATTACACATATTCTTTGGTAATATAAGAAGCTCCCAGATCCACAAATAAGATTTGAGGTCAAAACATGTTTGGTAGTCTATTGTTTGGAAATCAAAATGCATCTTCCCATTAAAAAAATTCCTACCTAGGTCATAAAAAGTAATTTAACTCACAGGTAGCTCTAATATTCTACATTTGCATTGTAAAAATAGTAGAAAATTATATCATGGCAAAACTAGCAGTGAAATTGATAGCAACACTAAGGCACAAAGTTAGAAATAAAATGTCATTCACAAAATAGAAAAAATACAAATAAGAAATGATTTTTAAAACTTATTTCAAATGATGACACACTACTACCCTTCTTCCGCTTTCACAGTTAAATTAGTTCTTAAGAAGGAGGTTCATCAGATGGCTGACCTACGTGTGTTGTGGGAAAGGGGGGTGGCATAGAATGTCAAACAGATGGCCTGCTGTAAGGGAAGTTCTGTTTACTTTAGATAAGGGAAGAAACAAATAAATGATGAAAACGTATAAGAAAAAAACCAGAGGCAAGAGTGTCAAAGAGAAATAAGAGTTATGGGGAAGAAGGAAAATTTATGTGGACAGATTTCAAAATATTTTTGTTGTTATTTTTCAGTCATTCAGTTGTGTCCGACTCTTTGTGACCCCATGGACCATACTGTTGATGGGGTTTTCTTGGCAAAGATACTGAAGTGGGTTGCCATTTCCCTCTGGAGAAGGAAATACACTATTCAAAATATACTATCATGCAATAATTATCAGAGTTATCTGAAGCATGATAAAAATTTAAAAATAGATCAATAGAACAGCAGAGAGAATTCAGAAAGAGAAACAAATTATATTAAAGATCCATATATAATTTCACATGCTATAATAAGTTCCGATTAGAATCATTATTTAAACACAAAAATTTTTAACTGAAATATATATATATAATAGAAAAGAAAAATATCCCTTTAACAAACAGAAGAAATAATTGAAGATAAAACAGATGAGATTCATAATTTTTTAAAAGTTTGCATAGATAAAAATCATAACCAAAATAAAACAAAAATAAAGATTTCATTTGATAAGTTTTTATTACATGTCTATTACATGCCTGGCACTGCTTTGAGGAAAAATCTTTGAGGGAAACATAATTTATAAAAATTTGACATTCAAAGTGTTTAAGGAACTCATACATATATATATGACTGTAAGCTATTCTCCTAATGAGTAAATGGTCAAAGGATTTGCCTAGATAAGTTTCAAAAAAAGAAATATACATTGTAAATAATGAGAATGTGAAAAAGTGTTCAAACTCTATAATGTAATCAGAGAGTTGCAAATTAATACAGCTTCAGGAATGATGGCATAACATAGTGTGGAATTAGAGTGGAGGTGACAACAGCAAAAGTCCCAATCCAGGCAGAGCATCAAATAAAGTGCCAAAGCATGGAGTAGAGGACCTAGGTTAAATTAAGTCACTTTGGCTACAGAGGGATAGGATGATAAACAGAACTGTGTCTACCTTAGGCTGGCAATGAAGTGCAGTCAAACCACAGAAGAGACAGTCCATCTAAGAGGTCACAATCAAAACATAAAGGGACAAGAGGCTTCTCAACCTGTTCACCTACCTGCCTGTTTGCTTGGTTAGTGACTGGCTAGAAAGTGGACTGCCCTGCCTATGTGGGGTTTAAGACAATGTAGCAGGGAGACCACCAATGACCCAATAAATCTAGCACCAGCTCCTCACTCCAGCAGTGTGGCTAGCCCAGACCCAGAAGTCTTGGGAAAAATGCATATTCTTTTTTTCTTATGAGAGATGCAACAGCTGCCAGTAACCCTTTATATAGTAAATCAGGAGAATTCAAATTCCTCATTCCCAAACACAGCCTTGGTGGCTGCCGGCTGCCTGACTCACAGAAAGAAATTGGGAGCGGGGAAGGGGAAGGCAGAAGTATCTAGTGCTCCCAGTGCAATGAGGTAGGGATAGATATCTTGGAGATCTTTGTTCCAGGTAGTAAGTTACTGCTGCTCCTACATTGAGTAACTCACTCAATGCCTGTGGGTATAGTTTGTGTAGATTGGCTAAGGCACTAAGACATTAGCTTTGAGTTAAAAAAAGAAAAGACAAAAAAAAAAAAACCAAAACAAAACAAAACAAAAAACCCTAGCAAACACCTTTGTTTAAAATATTTTCTCCTACTAGGGTAGATCACGAAGTTTAAAGAACTAGTCATAATGTCTTATCTTCAGTCTGCATATCTGTCCAGAGCAGAAGGCTTTGTAAATAGTTTCCAAAATCATTAACCACAAAGATACTACATGGTTCACAGAATTTGCATTGCCCCATTCCATATATCTGTCTAACTTCTCTCTCTCCTGTCCTGATCCTCTCCCATACTCAGAGGCTCAAAGGACATATGCATCTGTTTGACAGAAATACACAGGGTCCCATGGAAAAGAAAATAACCAAAAAACCTAAGTCCATCAGTCAACTAGTATTTATTAAGTGTCTACTATGGGCCAGGCACTGTGCTAAGTGCTGGAGATACAAAAAGAGGTGAAAGATAACCCATACTACCAAGTGGCTCAGAATAATGGAGGAGATAACATGTAAACAATTTTGTACAAACAAGCTATATATGGGATAAATAGAAAATGATCAATGGAGAGGAGGTACTAGAATTAAGAGAAATTGTAAAAATCTTCCTGTAGAAACTGAGACTCAAAGGAAGCCAAGAAAGCTGAAAAAAAAAAGTCACACCCAAACTGCCAGGGATCCAACTCTTCAAATTACCCTGGGGTTTGCAACTAAACAACTCCCATAAACATATGCAGTGGCTTACAAAAACTAATACTCTCTCAGATTCCATGCAATTTTATTAACTAATAATTCTCTTAGCATTAGCTGGATCACTCAAACCAAATCTTAACTCTGTCCTCCATGCAACCAAACTCTTTTCAGGGGAAAAAATGGATATTTATCAAAATAAAGGACTTTCAACCATTCCTAATTAAAAGAGCTGAATAAAAAATTTGACCTCCAAATACAAGACTCAAGAGAAACATAAAGAAGTAAAAAAGAAATAAGAAAGAGAAAACTTAAGAAATTTAACAAGATTAAACTATTTATATTTCTATATGGCAAGATAATATTTGTAACTCTTAAGAACTTTATTACTGTAAGAGCAATTAGGAGTATATATAGACAGAGGAAGGGGGTATAAAGTGATTTTGAGGGGACAATACCACCAAAAAAAGGGGAGTGAGAAAGAAAATTGCACTGGAAGGAGGGGGGAGATGGAATGGTGTAAATTATCCCACACAAAAGAGGCATAAAAGAGCTACTATAATGTAAGGAAGATGAAGGGGTGGTGGGCAAATCTTAAACCTTACTCTCATCATAATTGACTCAAAGAGGGAATAACATGTACATTCAGTTGGATACAAAAATCTGTCTTAACCTATAAAGAAGTAAAAAGGGATGGAGATAATAGAAAATAGACTGATAGGAGATAATAGACTGATAAAAGAGAAGGTACATTGGGGAAGGTGGTGATCAGAAGTAAAACACTTGTGAGGATGGAAATAGTGGAAACAAGAGGGAGAGAGGGGTGAACAAAGGGAAGATAGCATGGAGGGAAATGCACAGGTAGTTATCATAATTATAAATGTGAATGGTATGAACTCATCCATAGAAGTGGATAGCAGAATGGATTAAAAACTGGAATCCCACAATATGTTGTTTACAAGAAATACATTTGAATCAGAGAGACACACACACGGTAAAGGTAAGGGGCTGGAGCAGAATAAATTATGTTTCAGCTGAAACAAAGAAAGCAGGGGTAGCAATCATGATCTCAGACCAAGCCAAGGCAAAAATAGAGCTAATTAAGAGAGATAAGGAAGGAAAATATATCTCACTAAAAGGTACCATAGACAATAAAGTCATAGCAATACTAAATACATATGCACCAAATGGTATAGCATCTAAATTTTTTAAGGAAAAGTTGATTGAGTTACAGGAGGAAACAGATAATAAAACTATACTAGTGGGGGGACCTCAATTTTCCCCTCTCAGAACTAGATAAGTGTAACAAAAAAATAAACAAGAAAGAAGTTAAGGAGGTGAACAAAATTCTGGAGAAGTTAGATATGATCGATCTCTGGAGAAAACTGAATGGGAATAGAAAGGAATGTACTGCTTTCCCACAGCAGTACATGGCACCTATACAAAAACTGACTGCATATTAGAACATAAAAACCTCACAACCAAATGCAGAAAAGCAAAAAATAGTAAATGCATTTTTGTCAGATCATAATGCAATAAAAATTTCATTCAATAATGGACAATGGAAAGAGAGAACAAAATTAATTAGAAATTAAATAATCTAATCCTAAAAAATAAGTGGGTCAAAGAACAAATCATAGAAGCAATTGCTAATTAAGAAAATGACAATAATGAGATAACTTACCAAAATTTATGGGATGCAGCCAAAGAGGTACTTAGGGGAAATTTATATCTCTAACTGTTTATATCAATAAAATAGAGATACAGCAGATTGATGAATTAGGCATGCAACTAAAAATAACTAGAAAAAGAACAAATTAAAAATCCTCAATTAAACACTAAATTGGAAATCCTGAAGATTATAGGAGAGATTAATAAAATTGAAAATAAGAAAACTATTGAACTAATAAATAAAATCACAAGCTGGTTTTATGAAAGAAAACAATAAAAATAGATAAACCATTGGTTAATTTGATTTTTAAAAAAAGGAAAGAAAACCAAATTACTAGTATCAAAAATGAAAGGGATGAATTCACCACCAGTGAAGAGGAAATTAAAACAATTGTTAGGAGCTATTTTGCCCAATTATATGATAATAAATTTGACAATCTAAATGAAATGGAGGAATAGCTACAAAAATATAAATTGCCCAAGTTAACAGAAGAAGAAATAAAATACTTAAATAACCCAACCATAGAAAAAGAAATTGAACAAGCATCAATGAACTTCCAAGAAAAAATTCCCAGGGTGAGATGGATTCACAAGCAAATTTTACCAAACATTTAAAGAACAACTAATCCCCATGTTATATAAACTATTTGGAAAAATAGGCAAAAAAGGAGTCCCATCAAATTCCTTTTAAGAGACAAATATGATGCTGATAACTAAAAAGGGAGAGCCAAAACAGAGAAAGAAAATTATAGAATGATTTCCCTAATGAATATTAATGCAAAAATTTTAAATAAAATACTAGCAAAGAGATTACAACAATATATCACAAGGATCATACACTATGACCAGGTGGGATTCATACCAGGAATGCAAGACTGGTTCAATAATAGGAAAACTATCAGCACAATCAACCATATTAATAACAAAACCAATATGAAGGGGTTTGAGGATGCTGAGGAATTTTGGGACCCCAAGAATGCTAAGGCAAAGTCACCTGGAATGAATTCACACACTCAAGCCATCTTTCAGTCAAGAGACAGTTTATTATAATGCCAACTGAAGTGGGCAAAGTCCCTTTGGGGAACTTGTACTCTAATGGGGGTGAATCTAAAGCTTATATAGAAAAGGGGCATGGGAAAGAAATGTCAGGGATACTAATTAGGTAATCTAAGAGTCCAGGTGTCTTTGGGAGCTATGGCTGGGAAAGTGTAAGGAGTATACCAGACATTGAGGGAGTTGTCAGAGGCATGGACCTTGGGATCTAGTGAGAGACTCAAGAGCCCTTGGGCCAACCAGGGACAAAAATCCTCTGGCCAGGCACCCCTCTGTTCTGATAAGGGAATTTCACAGTCAGGCCTGCAGCAAGGGAAACTTTTCTTACAAGGGGGAACCGGGATGGGTTACTTTCAGAGACATGGTCTTAGGGCTTTTTAGGGTCCAGATCCCACCTATCAAACAGAAACTATATGATTATCTCAATAGATGCGGAAAAAAGCCTTTGACAAAATACAGCGTCCATTTCTATTAAAAACAATAGAGAGTATAGGAATAAATGGAGCTTACCTTAAAATAATAAGTAATATTTATCTAAAACCATCAGCAAGCATTATCTGTAATGGGGATATAAACTAGAAGTCTTCCCAATACAATCATGGATGAAGCAAGGATGTCCATTATCATCTCTATTATTTAATATTGTACTAGAAATGTTAGCTATATCAATAAGAAGAAAAAGAAATTAAAAGAATTAAAATAGGCAAAGAGGAAACAAAACTATCACTCTTTGCAGGTGATATGATGTTATACTTAGAAAATCCTAAAGAATCAACTAAAAAACTACTTGAAATTATTAACAACTTTAGCAAAGTTACAGGATGCAAAATAAACTCACTTAAATCATTAGTATTTCTGTATATTATCAATAAAGTGCAGCAGCAAGAGCTAGAAAGAGAAATTATATTTAAAATAACTGTAGACAATATAATACTTGGGATTCTACCTTCCAAGACAAACTCAGGAACTATATGAATACAACTATAAAACACTTTTCACAGAAATAAAGTCAGATCTAAACAATTGGAAAAATATTAATTGCTCATGGGTAGGCTGAGCCAATATTATAAAAATGACAATTCTACCTAAATTGATCTATTTATTCAGTGACATACAAATCAAACAATCAAAAATTATTTAATAGAGTTAGAAAAAAATAATAATAAAATTTATGAAGAACAAAAGCTCAAGGATATCAAGAAAATGAATTTAAAAAAATGTGAAAGAAGGTGATCCAGCCCTACCAGATCTCAGACTGTATTATAAAGTAGTAATTATCAAAACAATCTGGTACTGGCTGAGAAGTAGAGTGGCAGATCAGTGTAATAGATTAGGTGCAAATTATATCATAGTAAATGACCATAGTGATCTAGTACCCAAAGATCCAAACTTTTGAGACAAAAACTCATTATTTGACAAAAATTACTGGGAAAACTGGAAAACAGTATGGCAGGAACTAGATATAGATCAACATCTCACACCATATACCAAGACAAAGTCAAAATGGGTACATAATTTACACATAAAGGGTGATATCATAAGTAAATTAAGAGAGCATGGAATAGTTTATCTGTCAGATTTATGGATGAGGGAAGAATTTAGGACCAATGAAGATTTTTAAAAAAGAACATTACAAAATGTAAAACAGACAATTTTGATTATATAAAATTTAAAAGTTTTTGCACAAACAAAAGCAAAATTATAAGAAAAGCAGAAAACTGCAGAAAAAAATTTTGCAACAAATATCTCTTTTAAAGGCCTCATTTCTCAAATATACAGAGAACTGAGTCAAATTTATAAAAATACAAGTCATTCCCCAATTGATAAATAATTGAAGGATATGAACAGGCAGTTTTCAGACAGAGAAATCAAAGCTATCTATAGTTATATGAAAAAATGCTCTAAATCACTATTGATTAGAGAAATGCAGATTAAAACAGCTTTGAGGTGCCACTTCACAACTATCTGATTGGCTAATATGATAGAAAAGGAAAACGACAAATGTTGGAGGAGACATAGGAAAATTGGGACACTAATGCATTGTTGGTGAAGTCGTGAACTGATCCAGCCATTCTGGAGAACAATTTGGAACTATGCCCAAAAAGCTATAAAATTGTGCATACCCTTTGATCCAGCAATACCACTGCTAGGTCTATATCCCAAAGACATCCAAAAAAGAGAAAAGGACCTATTTGTACAAAAATATTTATAGCAGCTCTCTTTGTGGTGGCTAAGAATTGGAAAACCAAGAGAGGCCCTTCAACTGGGGAAAGGCTAAACAAGCTGTGGTATATGATTGTAATGGAATATTATTGTGCTATAAGAAATGACAAGCAGGCTAATCTCAGAAAAAAACCTGGAAAGATTTACATAAACTGATGCATAGTGAAGTGAACTGAACCAGGAGAACATTGTACACAGTAACAATAATATTGTTTGATTAGGAGTTGTGAATGATTTAGCTATTCTCAGCAATACAACGATCGAAGACAATCCCAAAGGGCTAAAGATGAAGCATGCTATCTGCCTCCAGAGGAATAATTGATATTGTTTAAATACAGACTGAAGCATGCTGTTTTTCATTTTCTTTCTTTCATTTTTTTCTTATATTTGAATCTTCTTGTACAAAATGACTAATATGGAAATGTTTTACTTGATTGCACACGTATAACCTATATCTGATTGCTTACCATCTCAGGGAGGGGGGAAGGAAGGGAGGCAGGAATAGAACTTGGAACTCAAAACTTTAAATAACAATCTTAAAAAATTGAAAAGAAAAGAAAAAAAGAAAATATCCTAATTCTCCAGTATAGCATGAAGAAGAGATAATTCAGAATTCTGGACAACTGTGAGACTCTTTGCCTTAGTTCTCAGCCTCCTCTTCAATTTGCCCTCACTATATATGTTCAGACTTCCCTATTCTTCCAAAACACATTCCCCTCTTTAGTGAAGTTCATCTCCTTATTTTCCTTTTTATGTGTCATGTTTCATGTCCACAAAGATGTCCATCTTTGTGCCTTCTTGTTCTCTACATCTAGAGAAGAAAGACAGAGAAAGAGAGAGAGAGAGAGAGAGAGAGAGAGCGATGGATGGATGGGGGGAGATGAGGGAGAAAGGGGAAAGAAGAGAGAGGGAAAGGAAAGGAGAAAGACAGAGACAGAGAGAGATTTCTTAATGAATCTTCTAGGGATCTGAAGGAGAGTCTACAGATTACTTTTTTGTAACAGAAACCTATGGAATTTAGGAACTAAGACCAATCTAAATTGCCTTTTCAACCTTGCAGAAATCTTCCTTCCAGGTTATGATTCAGGTCATGCTATTTTTGTTTGTTAAATGACCAAAGGATTTTAAAAGTCAATTTAACTGGAAACTTTCAATTACTTCTTTTTTTTTTACTGAGTGATTTTTTTAGAAAGTTATTTATTTTTAATTTATGGAATAAAACAAGCATTTCTGTAACATAGTATAATAAAAAAAGATTAGATGATTGCATGTGTTTAATTAAAATATTAATTAAATTCAATTATTAATTAAAATAAGTATTTCCTCTCTCCTTTATTAATTGTTCCAACTATTATGAAAAAATCAAACTCATAGTAATTAACTTTTAAAACAATCTTTCCCCTATCTATTCCAATTTTACTTAAGCAAATATTGGTTTACTATATATATGTAGGTGCACCATTAATAAACATTTTCTCAGACACTAAAATGTGGTATGAAAAGAGCCCTGAATTGGCAGTCAGAAAAAATGAGTTTGACTTTCAGCTCTCCTTTGCTCTATGATCTTAAGCAAGTCCATTAACCTCTCTGACCCTCAGTTTCTTCACCTATAAAAATGAGGATTTGGACTACATTTCTGAGGTCTCTTTCAACTCTCAAATATTATTATATCCTAAATCAAACTTAGCTGTCATGGAGTTCAATTCTAAATGACTGGCAGAAGGTCATATAACAGGTGTGAGGTGGAGTAGGGTCCCTGAAGCTCAATGAATTTTCCCAATTATATGGTTATATTTACTCTAAGAAAATTGTTGGGAGATAATTCAGAATAGCATACAATATTCAGAGTAATCTCAATCTCTTTATATGACCCTTCCACTTAATTAGAGAATTCTTTGTAATGACTTTTTAGCAATTAATTCCATAAAACACTCTACCATCTCAACTAAGAAGCAGATTCATTACTACAAAACCTCAATACACAAAACCTCAAATGCTCAATACAGCATCTTATAATACTATAGGATTATAGATTCAAATCTGGAAAAAAAAATAACTTTAGAGAGCACCTAGTCCAAACCTTTCTTTTTATTATAGATGAAGAAAATGAGGCTCAGAGTAAACCAATTTGCTCAATGTCACACAGATATTAGGTATCAGATATAGGACCCAGACCCAGGTCCTCTGGTTACAAAGTCAAACATTCTTTCTGTTGTACCACATCTTTAAAAAAAAATTAGAATATTAAATATGGCAAAAAGAAAATTTAAAATAAATCCTACATTCTATTTCTTAGTTATGCCTGTATCTTGGTCCTTCTGATAATGACCATGGTCAGATTCCAAAAGATCCTCTTAAAATGTACAGGAGATCACAGAAACATCCAATAGTAAAAGTAACCCCTCCCTTCCCCTGGAAAGTTTAGAGTTGGTTATTTAACTAAGTTAACCGCAATTGGATTAGATTCAAAATTTAAGGATGCAGATGTGATTCGTGATTATAAGGAAGTACAATTCATTCTCAGGGAAAAAAAAAGTACATAGTCTCAGTGCTTATCCTGTGTAGCAGTGAGCCCAGAGAGGGCAACTGCAACATCCAGGAAACCTGACCTAAGCAAGGAGGAAACAACCAAATATGGATTACACAATGAAATCAACTTTCCAATGAAAATCCATCTGAAGGCTATGAGTTTTCACAAGTGGGAATACCCTTTTTTAAGAACTCATTTTCCAAGTTAAATAATAAAAGTCGTATAAGCATTTATAAATGTTTATGGGAAAAGCAATAGTCATAATGTGGGGAAACACCCAAATTTTTCTACAGATTCATGGATTCAAATAACCAGAGCTGCTAATTTCTGGAGATCTGGTTCAAGGGACATTTCCTTCTGAGCCTCACTGGGCATGTTTCTGTTTCACATTGCCTGTTAACTATCCACAAATGAGGCTGAAGGCATCACCCACACAGAGAATATATTAATCTACATTTGCCATGCCCGCTCTCTTTTACAAATATGTTTGTATTGGAGCATGGTCTCAGTTTGTGAGGGTTACTGCAAATGATGGAACCAATCTTGGATTGCTGATTTAATAAATTTGAAATCCAGTGGCAAGAAAGGCATTTCTTTCAGGATAAAAATCAACTCTTCTGTCTGAAAGAATTATAATTTGTAAATGACTCTCACCTGATCTACAGTCTTATGCACAATCTTCTTTATGTCTTCAACCATTCATATGGAAATACACAATTTTTTTTGGTGTTTACTAAAGTATGAATAAATAAATATATATTTTTAAAAACTGACTCTCACTTGCCACTCGAAAGTAGTTAATTACCTAGGACAGACAAATTCAATAATTTCACTCAAGTTGGAGATCTTTATGTGACATTTTCTAAATTATTTATGAATATTTAAAAGTGAAAATTTCATAATTATTTAGGAAAATTGTGGACTTTTCTTTCTATATGCCTGAATTACATACCTTCCTAGAATTATAACTGAGGTGGAATAAAAAAATACACAGGGCAAATCTATAGGGTTGTTGCTACTAGCATGTATAACTAAGTTTTGCCAAGCACCTACATTTTTGTTGTTCAGTCATTTCATTTGTGTCTGACTCTTCCTGACCCCATTTTGGGGCTTTCTTGGCACAGATATTGGAGTGATTTTGCCATTTCCTTCTCTAGCTTATTTTACAGATGAATAAACTGAGGTAAACTGGGTTAAGTGACTTGCCCAAGATCACAGAGCTAGTAAATATCTGAGGCTGGATTTGAACTCAGGAAGAGGAGTCTTCCTGACTCCAGGCCCAGCACTCTATCCACTGCTCCACTTAGCTTTTCTAAGCATCTACCTGCGTTATCTCATTTGATCCTCACAACAACCCTATGAGGTAGGTGCTATTATCATCACCATTTTACTGATGAGGAAAATGAGGCCAAGAGAAGTTAAATGACTTTCCAAGGGTCACACAGCCAGTAAATGTCTGAGACAAGAGTCAAACTCAGGTCTTCTTGATTCTGAGTGTAATACTCTATGCCCTAGGACAAAGACTCTTGACCATTTGAATCAACATAACTTAGCACCTGGATGGAAAGAAAAATAGTCAAATAGAAAGCAATCACAGGGTGGGCTTCCTTCCCCAAGTCAATTGGTCCCCACCATACCCCCAAGCACTTCAAAGAACCCAGACTTTCCCCCCAGCCTCAGTGTTCAGAGTAATGGTCTCAAAGCATCCAGGAGTTTCTGTGTCTATCCGTGAGATGATACTCTTCAGGTCTTGAGGACTAACAATCTGATGTTTGTCCTGGGTATAGCTTTTGTTGTTGTTGTTATTTTTGTTTTGTTTTGTTTTGTTTTTTGCCGTTACTCCAAGTATAAAAATAACTTGCCATAGCTCTGTGCCTTCCCAAAGAGTTTACATCAGCGTTTCTCAAAATGTGGTCTGAAGACCCCTGAGGGTCCCTCAGACCCTTTCAGGGGATCTATGAGGTTGAAATTATTCTTATAATAATAATTTCAATTTCTAATCTGGTAAATATCAATAAGCATAATCCATATAAACAACTCTTTGGGGGCTCTCAGTAATTTGGAGGGGTAGCTAGGTGGCACAGTGGATAGAGCACCAGCCCTGAAGTCAGGAGGACCTGAGTTCAAATCCAGCCTCAGACCAAACATTTGACACTTATTAGCTGTGTGACCCTAGGCAAATCACTTAACCCCAATTGCCAAAAAAAAAACCAAAAAACAAAACTGTTGTTGGTGGTGGTGTATTGTTTCAGACTCTCCATGACTCCTTTTGGGGTTTTCTTGGCAAAGATACTGAAGTGGTTTGCCATTTCCTTCTCTAGCTCATTTGACAGATGAGGAAACTGAAGCAAACATGGTAAGTGACTTGCCCAGGGTCACACAGCTGGTAAGTGTCTGAGGCTGGATTTGAACTCAGATCTTCCTGACTCCAGGCCTGGAGCTCCATCCACTATGCCACCTAGCTACCCCTCCAAATTACTGAGAGCCCCCAAAGAGTTGTTTATATGGATTATGCTTATTGATATTTACCAGATTAGAAATTGAAATTATTATTATAAGAATAATTTCAACCTCATAGATCCCCTGAAAGGGTCTGAGGGACCCTCAGGGGTCTTCAGACCACATTTTGAGAAACGCTGATGTAAACTCTTTGGGGGCTCTCAGTAATTTGGAGGGGTAGCTAGGTGGCATAGTGGATGGAGCTCCAGGCCTGGAGTCAGGAAGATCTGAGTTCAAATCCAGCCTCAGACACTTACCAGCTGTGTGACCCTGGGCAAGTCACTTACCATGTTTGCTTCAGTTTCCTCATCTGTCAAATGAGCTAGAGAAGGAAATGGCAAACCACTTCAGTATCTTTGCCAAGAAAACCCCAAAAGGAGTCATGGAGAGTCTGAAACAATACACCACCACCAACAACAGTTTTGTTTTTTGGTTTTTTTTTTGGCAATTGGGGTTAAGTGATTTGCCTAGGGTCACACAGCTAATAAGTGTCAAATGTTTGGTCTGAGGCTGGATTTGAACTCAGGTCCTCCTGACTTCAGGGCTGGTGCTCTATCCACTGTGCCACCTAGCTGCCTTAACAATAATATTTAAGAGAATAATTTGGTTCTGAGACTAAAAAGTTTGAGGACCTTTGCTCTACGTTGACCTGTTCTCATCATATTTTACTTGAGATTATACTATCTCTTTCAGTAGGCATTTATCACAGGAGCTCTCTGCTTGGCTATTAAATAAGTCACTACCTTAAGGTATCAAACCTCTAGGTTGGTTATTTTGGGAATGTATGAATTGAAATGCTTCCTTCAATTTTCATGGACAAACTTAATTCATAAATACCTTCATTCTAGGCTTTGAGATTTATTTACATATTTTTAAAAATAATTTCAATGCTTGGGTGACTCAAGATATCTGGCCTCAGGCATTTATTTATAATGACCAAGAAATACCAGTCTTGATTCATTCCCTAAATGCAGTTACTCCCTTTAGGTAATGAGTTTTATTGAACAAACTGGCCATTGCTGCTTTCAAAGTATAAAAGGAACTTCATAAACACACTTTCATTCTAAGTTCTCTGTTCATCAATAACCCCAGGTGTTTATTATGGCCTGAGAAACATGCTTTATCTCTCTGTCCATATGTC